>NC_056729.1:1114877140-1115134640 GCF_019279795.1 Protopterus annectens | reverse complement strand
CAGCGATAGCATTGTCACCTCACAGCAAGAAGTCCTCTTGTTTGATTCTCTGCTGGAGTGCCTTCTGTATGGAATCTGCATGTCCTCCCTGCATTCATGTAGGTTTCTCCCGGTAATCTGGTTTCCTCCCACGTTACAAAGACATGCATCTGGAGCATTTCTCCCTGGGCCTCCACTGAAAATTGGCTTCATTCCAAATCAGACTTTCCTAGTAAACAAATGTTAAATAAATAAAATAAATAAATGTAAGTAGGGAGGTAACTAAGGGATTTGTGGGGTGGGGGGGTTGTTAGGATAATACTTTTTCCTATTAGCAGCCTCTATCCATAAGGGCATGGGGGACAGACTGGGGATAAATTTATGATTCTCTATCAGTGGTCAAGATTTTGTTTGAATACGATTAGGGATGTACTCTGTTTTGCATGGATTGGGAGCTTTTTCCATACCATGAGGATCCCGTGACACACATATCTGTTTCTCCAGGATGTTCTTTTCATGTCCAAAATAAAACTGAGACTGAGAGGCATAAATATATTTACTTTATGTTGCTGGCTGAGTAATTCTTTGTGTGTCTGGACCATTTTTAGAAACATAAGAAGCATACCTCTCAACCTGGAAACATCAAAAATCTGGACAAGGCCCATGAAAACTGGTACAAATCTGTATGGTGATTAACGTGAAATTTGCATACATAATTATGTAACCCCACCCACTCTGATGGAATTGTGGGATACCAACTTTCAAACGCAAACTGAAGAACAGACAACCAAAATATGGCACCAGAGTCCCCCTGCAGCCATTCCAGTGTCCCATTACCTGGCTATTTCGCCCCATTTACCATAAATACTAATGTGTGCATGCATACTGCTTTACTTCTACAATGATTATTTGGATTTTACTTTTACATTTTATAGCACACTGCACAAACACTAACCGATATCTGCTAAACAAAGTAATACTGTCTCACAATGAAAATAGACTTGGCATTAAAACTTCTCTGCCCTTGAAACTCACTTTCATTGAAACAGCATTGAAACCCACATCACATCCAAAGAAAATGCATCTGCCAGTGGTGGATAAAGATTACCTTTGGGCTGTTTTCAAATCATAGGCCCCTTGCACACAAAACAAGCAACATACATGCGTTCTTTGATACACCTTCCTGACTTTATTGAATTATATTTCTTGTATAATAATACAGCACACTTGTTAGACTTAAGTTAGAGCTCGTTTTAAATTTATTGTTTGAACATTTTTCCAGTAGGCAATGAAACAAAATGCATGAACCAAGAATATCAAAACGACCCAATTCCGTAGTGTAAGCCATAGGCATCTTGCACAGCTTCTCACACTTATTTTCAATTTCATTTTTTTTTGGGGGGGGGGACAAAAGGCCAGGATGTGGAGTGCCCCTTCTACAATCTCACTTCACACTCTGCTCAATAGTTCTCACATCATCTGCCATTTTTGATGCAGATTCAAACAGGTATTATGTGAAAGGCTGACAAGGTCATTCTAAATAATATTGGCCTTGTACACAAACCAACTTCCGTGATTATGACTGTTTTCAGTATTCATTGGCACCAAATCATTATGATTCAAATAAATAACATATTTTATAAGTATGTCTTGTTAAACTGTTACAGCCCCTAAAATATCAAGTCCTTCATCTGGCAAGCTTGGTATTCAAGCCTGAGGCCCTACAATTAAGCCAGATTGTGGTTATCACCTGCCCATCTCTTCACAGAATCTCTGTTTGGGCAATTGTGTTATGAAAATAAAAGCTCAACAAAAACAATTCTAATTTTCATCTAATTGTTACAGAAATCTAAGTCTGAAACAGATCAATATGATACGAAACAATAAAAATAAAAGTCTTCAACAATGAGATGTTATTTTGCTGATAATGTGAAATACTAGTCCTCTATAATGACTGTGACTGTGGTTTCACTGTAAAACCCATTAATGTAAAAAATAAAGTCCTATTTGGACATCTAAAAATGTGGCAAGGCTACCAACAGTTTCCTCCTAGTATGAATCCCTGCCCCCATTCAAAGCATCTACTTTATACACGCCACCAAGCTTTCCAGAAAGAGCCTACCACTGCAGACTTTGTTTTATAAAGCAGTGATGTTTTCCAACAACAAATCCAAACCTTCGTATGTTTGTATGTGCTCCTTTATACAGACTACTGACTTGAGTATTTTGCAATATAAGTAGATTGCAACACTGCTATTGAATGCATACTGAATATACTGTTACATCATCAAAAAACATGCTGCTCAATTTTCAACAACAAGCTGACAAGGCAGCAAGAACCATGGTTGTCCTGTGAACTAAAAAGGGACTACAACACACCCACACACAGACACACACACACACGCACTGTTCGGATACCTCAAAATACGAGCGTCCTCTTGCAGAGGCATACAAGCTGTGTCTTCCAATAACTAAATCCATCAAAATACGAGTGCAAACTTTTGCAGTGCGAGCATCTTCCAATAACTAGCTTGCAGAGCTAGTTTCCTTCTCCCATTTCAAATCAAACGCCGGAAATACGTGCCCTTGAGCATTCTGACAGGCTGACGGAGCTGACATCATCGCACATGCAATGACTCAGTTCAAAAAAACGAAAGCAAACAATTTTAAAAAAAGCTGGGAAAAAAAGAGAAATGAAGGGGTGCCACTTGGAGATCGTGGCACTCCATTATTTGGATACCAAAACTCGGTAAAACATGAGTACCAATAAGACTATGAAACCTGATAAAGGGGGAGGTCTTGCTGTAGTATACAATGTGGATTATTCCAGTGTAATGTTAACATTATTAGAAAAGGACACCTATGAAAATTCAAGTAGGAATGAAATAAACCAAGCACATTGTAATGTAAGGTCAATAATCAATGACCTATATTTAGAAGGACTAATTAGCATAGAGCAAAATAACTATTTAAACATTCCAGCACCCAGGATACCAAAAATTTTTGGTATCCCTAAACTCCACAAAAACCTAAGGAACCCACCTTTTCGTACCCTAGTAGACGCAAGGCAATCTACAACATACCCTTGTGCTAAATTTGTGGATGCAATTCTGAAGAAGTATGTAAGCACACAAGAACAAATATTAAAAGATTCTTGGTCCTTTTTGGAGTATTTGCAGAACATACCATTTGAACCATCATTAAATTTTCTAACCATTGATATTTGTGACTTGTACACTTGCATACCACAAGACTTGGGTACAAGATGGGTGGTGGAGTTTATTCAATCAAAGGGAGCCACACAAAATGAATGTAGGATAGTAGAGAAATTATTGGATTGCATACTAAAAAACAATTTTGTTTCATTTGAAGACAGGTTGTTCGTCCAAAAGTCTGGTGTAGCAATGGGGTCCCCAGTGGGAGGTAGCTTTGCAAATCTAGTATTAGCACAATGGGAAACCATGTATGTACTAAACCAACCTTGGAGTTCCAATATACATACATACAAGAGATTTTTAGACGATATTTTTATTGTAATTGAAGGAGAAGAAAAGGAAGCAAAAGAGTTAGTTGATAAACTTACAGGTACTACAACCTTCCTAAAGTTTACCATGAATTTTGATAAAATCAATGTAAACTTTTTAGATATTGAATTGACAAAAACCCCACACGGTTATGTATCAAAAATACACAGAAAGAAAACGTTTTCAAATACATACCTCCACTTTTCAAGCCAACACCCCCTTCACCAAAAGAAATCTGTGGTGAAGGGGCAGCTTGTAAGGGCAGCCCGGATGACCACCTTAGACCATGACTTTGAAAGAGAATGTGACAACTTACATCTAATGTTCTCACATAGAGGTTACCCAACCAGTTTTTTGGAGGGGATTTTTAAGGAAGTCATTGGAAAAAGAGAGAGAGGTATTTACAAAGCAATTTTAACCATTAATATTGAACAACAGAATGCAGTTGCAGATGATAATCTTGAACTGGCAGAGACTAACATAGGCAATGGACTTGGATTAGAGTTAGAAACTGAAATGTCAGGAGACAATAACAACAAAAACAACAAAAAGTATAATACTGCATTTATTTTTACATATTGTTCAGAAGCGAGTCAGATTTGTCATGTAGTTAAAAAATATTGGTCTAGTTTGTCATTAGACAGGGAATTAGTGAGTACCCTAAAGGACGGACCTATAATAACGTTCAGAAGAGGAAAGAACTTGAAACAACTGTTAGAAACAAAACCATATACTTTGAAAGGAAAGAATGGAACAAGGAAGTGTGGTTTATGTAGGTACTGTAGTTACATAATGTTTGGAAATACTTTCAACATTAATAAAAGAACACACTTTATAAATGGTAACTACAATTGCAACAGTAAGAGAGTTGTGTATTTAGCACAATGTGACAAATGTCCGTCTTTCTACGTAGGGAAGACGGACAGGCGTCTTAGAGACCGTATTTACGAGCATACTTATGCTATTAGAAAAAACAAAGAAGAAAACGCCTTAGCAAGACATTGTAATATAAACTCAGGACACACATTTAAGTTTATGGTCATAGACCAAGTACAAACAGATCCTTTAAGTTTAACAAATGAGAACATGCTAAGGTTGTACCTTGAAAAGAAAGAGCTGGAATGGCAACTCAGATTAACATCTTGTAGAGACCCTGGGTTGAACGAAATTTGTTCAATCACATGCATATTAAAGCTAAAAAGTTTATTGAGGTAAAGTAAAATTAGTCTAAATAACATCTGGGTATAAGATAAACACCCTTGGGGTTGGAGTTCCTTTTTCATGGGGTTAGTAAACATTAATGTAAAAAACAGAAACAGAAAAAGCATGCTAATCTGCATTATAGTCATTAAGTGAATCAAGTAGGGATCTTGCAAAAATAAAAACAAAATTTATATACTTTTGTAAGGTGTAATAAAACCTTATTAATTAATTATTTAGTTTTTTTGTTAACTAAGTAAAACAAGCCAAATAAGACAAAAAAGTCCTGTGAGTATCATCCATCGTTGTTATATATATATACATTTTTTTAAATTAGTCTTTCTGTCCACGATGCTGCAACTTACAACAGAAATATCATAGTAAGAATCAGGTATACACTAACACCCAAACACAACATAATGTTTAGTGAATTAACACTTGTACGTACACATTTATTAGGTAGTACGTACATGTATATAAAATGTATTAATGTTTACACATGTTTTTATAAGAACTGTTTTATTTTTTAGTACTTTATCATTTTTTATTTTTATTACATGATTTAGCATTAGTAACAAGAATAATAAAAATAATAGGTAGGATATATTTAAATTTATTTTAATTTAAATTAGTATGATATGGTAGGAAGTTATGTATTTAATTAGAAGACATTACTATGAGGATGTTTTAAATTGTATAGGTGGTGCGTTTGTAAAAAGTTTGTATCATATATTTGTTTAAACAACAACAATGAAGGGTCTATTGCCCTTTAAGGTTTTACGTGACATCATCTGAGAACAATATTTAAATGTGAACTGGCGTGTAAACCAGTGTTTGTCTGATGAAGTTTGGACACTGTTCCAAACGAAAAACGCTTTAAGCGTTTCACGTTACTTGTTGTAGAATAAAGGAGTTTTAATATATCAGTGCAGCTTATTGTCGACATTTGGCCAGCTGACTGTTTTGCGCTTGTGGATTGTGGTCGCAAGAACCTATCGCTCGTGGTTGGAACCTGTTTCCTTCTTCTTTTGTGGTTTAGATCTTCCAATAACTAGCTTGCAGAGCTAGTTTCCTTCTCCCATTTCAAATCAAATGCCGGAAATACGTGCCCTTTAGCATTCTGACAGGCTGACGGAGCTGACATCATCGCACATGCAATGACTCAGTTCAAAAAAACGAAAGCAAACAATTTTAAAAAAAGCTGGGAAAAAAAGAGAAATGAAGGGGTGCCACTTGGGGATCGTGGCACTCCATTATTTGGATACCAAAACTCGGTAAAACATGAGTAATTCGGGATGATTGGGAGGTTTGATAAGAAGACAGCATATTAAATGTGAAATAAGGGCAAGAACACTCTAGGAATCTTCCCTACTTTTCTATATCTACAGAATAGTCATGAACTGCAATGGCATCATGTGCTACAAAAGGTTATGTGAAATGGGCTGAGCAGTTTGAGAATGATTGGCATATTTTTTTGCAGTAACATTTATTTATTTATTGACATTTGATTACAGACAAAGTTTGACTGTGTAAGTACCCATTTTCAGTGGAGGCCCAGAGACAGGAGCTCCAAAGTATTATAAAAACATTTTAAGAACAATAATTTTAACATCTTCAAAAATAATACAAAAACATCGACAGTTATAAGTATAACAAAGTACACATAAAATAACATTGGTTAAAATAATTTCAACTTATATGATAATGATTTAATATTTAGAGAGATTTTAGTCACTTCAGAGAAATTAAAGTTAAGTTAGAATAATATAAATAGGAATTGCAATATAAAGTGACAGAAAATGCAGGGGTATGACATACTTACATACAGAGTCAGTGAAAAGAAACTAAAGTTAGGAAGTGAGTGAAGAAGGGGGAGTAAGGAGGTGTGAGGTATGACTAGGTACTGGGTAATATGATTGCCAAAATAAGTAATATCAAAATGAGAGAATATTGATGTCTCAGAGTACAATGTTGCAGAAGCTAGAAATAGCAGATTTAGTGAAAATTGAACCAGTACATATGTACGGAAAACCTCATCATGAAGACGTCATTTTTTGCAATATAGTTGAAAGAGACATTGACACTGTGAACAGGGGCCAGCTGAAGCCTGGATGTCTGAAAAAAAAAGTGGAAGAAACAGAGGCTAAAGTGACCTAGAGAGAAAGGGAAGGAGCAGATAATAGAATAAAGGAGGGTTACAAAGTGAAATGTTTTAGAAAGAAAACAGCATATACGTTTGCACAAGTGATGCAGAACATAAAGGTGTTTACTTCTGGAGTTATTACAATATAACAAAAATACAGGGAAGGGACAGAACCCTCAGGAGAAAACATCTTGCTATTTAAAATTTTACTTGTGTCTCTAAAGCTGAAAGAGCAGCCCTATATTATATATGTCTTAAAGTTAACGAAAATGACTTTCAACTATCGTTTAATTGCCTTGGAAAGATTCAGAGGTATTGTCTATGTATCATAGGGGCAATGGACAGAAAAGGAAAGGAAAAACAAGCTACCTTCCTCTTCTGGGATGAATGCACAGTAAAGATGTAGTCATTAGTCAGAAAGTTCAGCATGAGTGGAAGTGGGCATGCACCTCATGTAGGTGGAGCTCACATGGCTGCTGTGGGGTGATGGGAGTTAGGGCACATTTCCTAGCATGCACCTCATGTAAGTGGAGCTCACATGGCTGCTGTGGGGTGATGGGAGTTAGGGCACATTTCATGGCATACACCTCATGTAGGTGGAGCTCACATGGCTGCTGTGGAGTGATGGGAGTTAGGGCACATTTCCTGGCATGCAATGTAGGTGGAGCTCACATGGCTGCTGTGGGGTGATGGGAGTAAGGGCACATTTCCTGGCATGCACCTTGTGTCGGTGGAGCTCACAAGGCTGCAGTGTGGTGATGGGAGTTAGGGCACATTTCCTGGCACGCACCTCGTGTAGGTGGAGCTCACGTGGCTGTTGTGGGGGGATAGGAGTTAGGGCACATTTCCTGGCATGCACCTTGTTTAGGTGGAGCTCACATGGCTGCTGTGGGGTGGTGGGAGTTAGAACACATTTCCTGGCATGCACCTCATGTAAGTGCAACTTACATGGCTGCTGTGGGATGATGGTAGTTAGGGCACATTTTTTGGCAGCAGTAAGATGCTACTGCACCAACATTCTCAATCTCCTCACCTGCCCTGGACATGGGTCAGGTTGAGCCCAAGAGAAACTAAGTTGGGTTGGGCTGTCCCAGTGCATGAGGAGAGGAGCTGGAGCCATCTGACAGTCAGCTATAGGAAGGAAAAAACTGATACATTTAAAGCCAGCCTAGCTCTCAAATTAGCTAGTTAAAGCTAACTGAGCACCTAGCATTTGTCAAATTTAAGACTGACCATGATAAATAACACCACTCTGATAAGTGCCTAGCTACTCGGTCCCTTGGCCAAAGATAAACTACCTAATAATCTCTTAGACCTTAGTCACTACACTTAGCCAAGAGGGAGTCCTCACAGTACATTGGCAATTCCTTAGTGTACTCTTTCAAATAAAATCAGAATAAGGGCATATAGGAGCTAGTTTACAAAATGTTTAAAATATTGTTTTACTTCAAGTGGGACATGCAACTGTGTCAGTGCTACATAATATATATCACTGAAGTAGCCTTCTTCAGCCCAGCTATATATGTACCCAGATGGACTTTTCTGGTTATGAGATGCAAACAAAAACAAATAAGCAAATAAATAAATCAAAAAAGGAAATACAAAAACTGCTTTCGGTAAGAAATGCTCTCTCTTCCTCTGAATTGAACAGCATTTTTCCCACTAAGACTGTCCTTATGACTGGAATCAAGTCTCATTTTTTTTCCGTGATTTCAGACTCCAGAGAACCACAACCCAGATGTACTCCCACACCTGTGCTGTTGACTGAGTTGCCACCATACCACTCAACCTCTTAGTGCAAAAAATATGACATAATGAGAGGGGGGGGCAAAGGCCCAGCAATAGGGACAGATTTTAAATACTGCCCTTATAAAGTCAGAATGTTGGATTTGTCTTAGCATGCATTTTTCCGATGGGTAGGAAGTCTGAAACATAAATACATATCATTATTTAGTGACTTCAGTCATCAGATCACCCCAGTAATTTGCCAGATAATCATAAACTTTATGAGGAACAGACCAAAAGTATTAAGCAAAAATCTGGACATTCTTCAAAAATCTGTACAGTTGAGTTGAGAAGTACACCAAGTAAAGATCCAGTTAGAGAAAATGAGAATATCCTTCAGCTATACTGCCCCTGCTGCCGGAACCAGACATTTCACAGCTGCACTGGGAAGAGTTGCTAGACCAAATGGAAGAGTCCTAAACTAGAAATGCTAAGTCATCCATCTAACACTTGGAAAATCTCATTTTTTTTTGTTGATATTGAAATCTACCCAAGTTACCCTCGATAACTTATGCAGGAGCAGGGCCATTAGTGAATAAAAGAGGCCACCCTGAATACATTCAGGTTGATAAATTTGTCTAAAACAGATACATCTATATCTGGTCTCTAGTAATATTCTTTTCTGATACAAAAAAAAGCTATTGGAGAAAAATAACTAGTTTTTTCAAATAGAGAAGGAACCTTTTTTGTTGTTACCTTGCATCTACATCAGTTCAGCATGACTAGATTTATACCTCGCTATACTGCCCTGTACTACCATCACTGTTTTCACAGATGCAAAACCAGCTGATAATTAGAAAGAACTGATGACACAGGAGCAGAAGATGGACAGACAAGGAAGGCGTGTTCTCATTTGAACTGAATGAGGTTTTCCTTTATTGGAGGGCACATCTTTACATTCTGGAAAGCTGTAAGCCCTGGAACGTACTCTCCTGCTGTTTTAATTTGTATTCTGAGACACAGGTTTCTGATGTTGGTTTCTTTTATTAAGAAAATGGAACTTTGTCCCGTGTCCACCCCATCACATGGGCCCAAGAGTGACATGAAAAAGAGTTGACAAATTTTTAATGTTTTGTTTTTCTTTCTTCCTCCATTTCATTAGTCAAAGCATCAGCTGATTCATAAAATGGAATCCTTCCCTGAATGTTGATGTACATGACCTTTGAAATAGCCATTCCTAGATATGTTTGATGCTTAAACTAACTCTTTCTCCAGACTGTTGCCAAAGATGATAACAGGTTGGAAGTTCAGAGTCCTGTGGAGTACGAAGATTAGATATCAAACATGTTCATATCTTTCCTGCTGAGGGTATCCAATATGCCAGTGGTTCCCAAACTTATTCGATTCTCGGCTCCCTTGTTGAATCCAGGTTTTCCAAAGGTGCCCCCATCAAATTCTAACAAGTATACTTTGTGAAATAGCTAATAATTTGTTTTTTTTTAATTAAAGGGTTAGTTCGAGTAAAGGAATAACTGAACAAGAACCATGTTTGAGCCGAGTCCTTTCATTTTTATTATTAATGAACCTCCTCACAACAGCAACGAGTAAAATGGAAAACTACAACTTTTAGTCTCCCCAGCCATAACCCAGAAGCAGGAAGCCAGCCTAATCACTTATTTTGTTCATCCCACCTTGGTCTCAAGCAGAGGTAGGCACACTCCAGCTGAGTTCACCAAGACAAACAAGATCAAAGACCTCTGGTGACACCACTGAGATTTTCTAGAAGTGCTCTTACAGAATGGACTTATTTAAAAATGTAACAAACTCCTTTTTAAATGAGGCTGATGAGTAATAGCGGTAGTTGTTGTTTGACCATTTGTTATACAGGATTATCCACTCCCATCATCATTTATTCACTTGTAAACTACATTGGTCATAATTAAATCAGCGTGGCCAAGATATATGGTGGGGAGTATTACCATTCAGACCTCAGTACTTCAACTATTCCAATAACAATGCCATGCTTGTAATTTCTTGTGTGTTTTACTAACATGCTAATCTCTGGCCGCCCAACACTAAAATATTGCAGTCTACAGCAACTGTGTCTTCTACCAGTTCATGCAACTTTAATACTTCTACTCTTAGTGTACAGATAAAATCATGTATATATATATTCTTTTTGTATAAGTCCTGGGAAAATAAAAGTACCACATATGCATTCTTTATTATCACTAACATCTACTCCTGTTATGGATTATTGTACCATTCCATGTTTCCTGACCCTTATTCCACTATTTCACATTTATTTCTACATGGCATTATTAGACTGCACATCTTCATTTAATCAAAATATGTAGTCATTTCTACTTTCCAGTACCATCCTGTCATATGTTGACTGAGTCTACTTCATGTTCCAACTGACAGACATGTTTGAAAAGTACTCATCATTTTCCATTTTCACATAACATGCTTGCTTTGGAAAAAACACTTCTACCTTAGTAAAAACCCAAATAGAGGTGTTTAGTATTCTACATGTTGTTTATCTCACAAATGTCTATACTCACTTACCTATTACAAGTCCTTTGCCCAGAAATCAGGTGACCATTCCTCTTTGACAACTTGCCGGCTACGACGGTTAAACAACTACATTAGCCCATAGTCCTACAGAATTCTGGGTAACAGAAACCTTTGAGAGCAGCAGATGGAATTATGGGCAAAATGTTTAAGAGGACTAAGTGTTAATGTGAAATGTTAACCTAGTCTGAAGCCACGGCCATCGCCGTGGATAATAATACTGCATTTTCTCATATACATTCATTGCACGTTTATAGAATTGTTATTGCTTTGTTGTTATTAACTGCTAAAGAAGTTCCTCGGAAACTGGCAAATTGCAGTAGCTATCAATTTCTTATACTACATAAATGTTGACACATATATAAATCTAGCTGAGACTCTTGGTGCATTTAATGAAATGTTAACAGTATTGACTGGTCAAGTAACAAAGATATTTTAGATGTTCACATGTTACTTTGCCATGGAAGCCCACATGACAAAGGTAAACAGTAGCAAAAAAAAAACTCTAGATGTATCATTTTATTAATAAACAAATTTATTTTTGTGTGGTAAAGATCGTGAAGGAAGTAACCCTCACCCAATAGTGTGAACTTGTTTTTTTTTTATGTGGTAATAGTGCAACAAGTGCTACCAGGCTCAAGTAACCAGTCATTACTTATGTTCCCATTAAGGCAGTAACATGCCTCCTCCCCTCATGGTAGTGGGGATGACGTCAAACAATGAGTGTGTTTTTATGAATGAAAGGTATTTGAGTAAGTAATTCCAGGAAACAAGTCCAGAGACCAGGACTAATTAACTGTCTAGCGGGCATAAAATAAACCATGAACTAATAAGCTTAGTAGACAAGCTTATTAGTTTGTGGTTTATTTTGTGGCTAAGCTTATTAGTTCATGGTGCCCCTGTGAGGAAGCCGTGGCTCCCTAGGGCACCGTGGCGCACACTTTGGGAACCCGTGCAATATGCCATTTCTACTACTTGCATGAGCTGTGTCTCCTTGATTTACATCAATACTGATGTGCGTAAGCCAGAGAGAAAACATTTCTGGCATAATATGAGACTTTTCTCTATAAGACAACATTATAGAAGTATCAAACTCAGAAAATTGCCTCTCTCAAAGTCTCATTGTGAACATTTAGTGGACAAGAGTAGGAACCAGATATTCAGTAAAAATCTTTAGTTAACTACAGATATAATTGTCTTCATTATGATTAATCATTCACACCCCCACATTAGAAACGCCCAGCCATTAATTTCATAACAAAAGCAACATTCATGTCCATAGAGACTATTTAAATTGTCCTTATGAGAAATGTCTTCCTCCAGTACATTTCTTCTCTGTCTCATTACACTGAAAGAATGCCAGAGGCAACCACATGGCATCATTTTCTTTCATATTTATTGAAATAGCTAGACAAACCTGCAATAATTTGCCCCAGTAATGCAGTGAGTTTAAAACAGGCTCACTAAGCAGTGACAGATTTCTGGCTGTTACTTTGAGGGAACATCATGTAATAAGACATTTCTGAAACCCTCTGAAGAAACAGAGATAGAATTTTTTTCTGCCTACACAATGGTCCTTCAAAAAGGATACTTCTGACAGAAGAGATTGTGATCTGAATGTCAGACAATATGTCATCACATAAAATAAATCTACTGATGAAATGTGAAAATAAAACAAGGAAGTGCTTGTAATTATTGTTGACCATAAGTTAAAATCAGCATTAAGATGTGTACATTATTTTTTGTTATTCTAACAATTTAATTCAGAAGACCAATACTTTGGATGTTAGTGCTAGTGATTTATTAGTTATATCAAATGTTCAAAATATGTACGCTATTATATCACTAGAATGAAAGACTACTTAACTAATAAAACTGAGATATAACAGACTCAAAGCAACTTGAGTTTTGATTACTTGGACTTCATTTTGTACATTGTTTTTATATTCAAAGACAGATAGTATCATCAGTCATAAATTATAGGAAAGGTAACTGCCATGGTTTCTATTACCTTTTAATAATAACAGAAGTTTCTATTACCTTTTAATAATAATAGAAGTTTATATTACCTTTTAATAATAATAAACATATTAGGTAGTATTTTAAATAGTAAAGTATTGAAGTTTAAAAGTGCATTTTTAATGGATGAACTGTGAACAGTAGAATGTTTCTTTAAATAATCAGAGGGAGGTATTTTCATTGATTGGTAATTATTTAATTGTTGTAAGGTATAAAAGCACTACTGGTTTTGTCATTCAAATGTTTCTAATGAAGTCTTGTTATTTTAGATGAAAGCGCGCTCAAATAAACTTATTTTAAGCTACTTATTAGTGCCATGGTTCCAAGTTACCCAAATGTGTCATTGCATAGTAGGAAGAACTATTTGCTCATTGTAACATTTTGTTTGGAAATGTTAAGTGTTTTTATCTCTTTAAATATAATGTATTTTATATGGTCCAGCACTGATATCGATTTTGTTAGATTTCATAATATGTTGAACATTCCTTCTAGTTTTTAAGTTGAAATGTAATACTCGCAAGGGAAGCATTTAATTTTTTACATTTGGTTATTAGAAAGGAAGTTACTTCAGATTTATTTCAGATAGCCATCCACAGAAAAGAAGTGGATAACAGGATAATAAAGCTTACTTGAATTAAAGGATAATGCATTCATTATATATATATATATATATATATATATATATATATATATATATATATATATATATGGATCCCCTTCAAAACATTGAATGGTCATAATACTCACTGAATCTCTTCAAGAAGAATCTCGATAGGTGGATGGGGGATCGTAGGTTTGTCCCAGGGATTACTCCCGTGTCACTATTGGACAGAGGCACAGTAAACTAAACCTTAAAGGGCACAGTATACTCAAATCAAGGGGTGGCGTAAGCCATACAGAATCGGGCTAGGCTTATACTTGCCTCAGGGCAGATAGCCTAGTATGCACCTATGAACCTATATCTAAGCTCAGAACATTGAGACCATAACATCTAAAACCCGTAACATCTTAAACTCATAACGTCGAATTTCATAACGTTGAAACTTTGCATTACAACTTCAAAACCTACAAATCACATGTAAATAACATCCCCTCCACCTAAAACAACACCAAAGTAGTAAACACACTTTGTACTATGTTTCCACCCCTCCTGTAAATTAAATATACCAACTCCGAGATCGCACTATAGTGGGGTTAGGAAATTTACTTTTTCCATACTGTAATGTGATCCAAGAATTGATATATTTAATTTATGGGGTGTGTGGGGGCCAAGCCCTCTACATAGGGGTGCAGGGGTGCTTGCCCCCCTGCAGAAACATAGTACAAAGTGTGTTTACTACTTTGGTGTTGTTTTAGGTGAAGGAGATGTTATTTACATGTGATGTGTAGGTTTTGAAGCCGTGATGCAAAGTTTCAATGTTATGAAATTCAAAGTTATGAGTTTTAGATGTTATGGGTTTTAGATGTTATGTTCTCAATGTTTTGAGCTTTGATGTTATGAACTTTAGATGTTTTGAAGGGGATCCATATATTTATATATATATATGGGTCTACTTCACATAATTGAATTTCCACTTTCCCTAAATTGAAAAGGATGAGACAACTTTGTCAAAAACTTCCTTTCACGAACACTTTGATCACCACAATTTTACTCCGGGAAAGGAACCACTTGGCCACTACAACAAAAACAAACCAAAGCAAATCTAACCCACCCATGTAGGGGGGCTTCACACCCCACACTCTGCTATGGGGAGCTATGCCCCCCAACTAAATATACCAACTCTAAGATCGCACTACAGTGGGGAAAAGGGCAAAGTTCACCATGGTGTCCAAGTGTTTCCTTTCGCAGAGTAAAATTCCAGCAATCCGACTGAACTGTAAATGGCCAGAATGATTAGTAGGGAGGTGGACAATGAAGTTTTTGTCCAAGAATTATATAGCCTAGGAGCTAAGCTCTCTATTAGTGGTTATTCATGTAGACTTCTAAGTGAAAGAAGGGCAGACATTTTGGCTATGAAGACACTATGTACACATAACTTATTCTAGTAGTCTGAACAAGTTCTTATTGCCAGTGATAATAATTGCAACATTTTTATGGGAAATTAAGAGGTCAAAAAACTGATAGTGACCAGCAATGTTTTTTATTAATAAAAGGTCAGAATATTAATACTATCTTAGAATAACCCTACAGACCTATTTTTAAGGGATAGGGTAGTATGATAGTCAAAGGCTCATATGTCTGTAACAAATATAAGCAATATAAAGTCTTGGCAAATCCTTTATCTTAATTCTGCAAAGCTATAAACAGTAGCTATGATACTTCTGGTTATTCTAATCACACATCTAAATGTAAATTCTGTTGCCATATGCACTTTGTGCAATATTTGTATATCACATGGACATAAAAATGTTTTAAATCTAGTATTTATGGATTCACAAAAAAAATTTTAAAGAACTAGCAAAAACACTTTGTATAGACATGTATAGAGTAGTAGTAATTTTTAAATGTCATGTTTTTTTTTTTGAGGGGGCTGGATCAATTAAAAACGATGTGTGTGTAAGGGAGATTTGGACAATAAGTTGGATTATAAGTGAGTTCACTCAGTTTGAATGAATATACTACTTAATAAACTATCTTAAAAAGGTACTGAACATTCTCTGAACTTCAAATATATTTTGTTAGCAACTGTTTAATAACTGAGTATCGGGAGTTTTCAAATTGCAAGCAAAGTTCAGGTTTTCAGATTTACTTGAATTGTGTTGCAAGTGGGGATAAAATGATTTACCACAGATAAATACAATTTTAATTTTGATATGACTGATATTTATTTATTAGATCTTTTAATAAACATACTTACTTTGGTCACTATGGAAACTAAAGAAAACACTCACGCACATGTATAAATTGTCTTGTGATTTTCTGATGGCTTGCTGAATGGTACTGCTGCTTATTTTGTAATGATATTTCTCTCCTATTGCCTGCTGACCATCATCCCTCTCTTCATTATATAGGCATTATATATATATATATATATATATATATATATATATATATATATATGTATTATATGTCTCTAATCCAACACCCTTGAGGCTGATATAGGCACCCACATCCCTGTAGGGGCATTACTTGCCTTTCCCTGGTATGTGTGCCTCCACCCACATTAAGAATATGACAAAATATGACAATTACCATCACTGGGCTTGGTACTGCACACTCACAACCACTGGTCCAATAGCCACTGCTTTTCTCAAGCTTTAACTTGTACAGAAGCAAATTGTATGAAATGGACTAGCATGTTCCTCTCCTCTGGATGGGCAATACTCACTCCAATTCTTCTTCATATGATTCTTTTGGGTTACAATAAAAATTCTGAAGGCTTGAGTCAGAGAGTCATGTGGGCAAAAGGCAGTTTTCAAAGTTGCACAATGCCGAACTGGAATAATATAACATCATATTAATGAACATAAAGCTTAATTCTTTATTATGAGTTCAGCTTGTGAACGGAGATCGTGGTACAGTGAGGATCAGGGAACTTACCCCTTTCCTCACTGTAGTGCAATCTCAGAGTTGGTATATATATAATATGGGGGGCTGTAGGGGGCTGCTAAAACATAAAAGGACATACAGACTTTCGAAACCAGAATTCTGGTATGTTGAATGTCATGTTTACAATGTTCGACATTTAGCTTGGATTTTGTTTTCATATTTGGAATTTTAGTTCAATGTTTTGAAGGCAAATTGCTTTGCCTTCAAGATTCTGATAGAAAACCATTCTTTTAGCATGTGATCTCTAGATGAATTCAGGTCATATGGGTCATACTCAGGGCTTCATCCCTCCACACCCCGCAGTCTGGAATGGTGCCACTCTTCTCCATCCTCCCACAACCTTTACAAACAAACTTCTGCACAATAACAGAGATATTTTTTGAAAATAAATCAAGTTCTCTACTGAAGTCCAGAGTATATTATTAATACCAAAACCACTTTGATTTTCTAAATGATACTGTCCAATTTGATTTAATGACCTTACTTTAGGCACCTATCATGCTCTTCCCTATTCTTATGGCTTATCATATTTTGCTCTGTTATTGTTTTCATGTTGTTATATGGCTTCTGATACATAACTTCAAAAGCATTGACATCTTTTCAAGTATTTCCAAGAAGTATCTGACTTTTTTCTTATATGGTCATAGGTTGGTATTAGGCTATCGGCCCTAGGGCCTATACAATCCTAGCCATAACAATTTCCTGGCTATTTTTTCCCACAATATTTACTTCCCTGGACCCCTTTCTAGCAGGACAACTGACGTGATCCCTGGGGTTAACTTCCTATCTCCCATCCAATCATCAAGGTTCCTTTTGAAGAAGATCAAAGAGGAGCTCTGCTTGACATGTATGGGCAGTCTATTCCAGAGTCTGGGGAGTCTCTGGGTCAGGAACCTATCCCTCCAGCATGTTTTGTTCATTGTGATGACAAGGTTTAGATCCCTGGAGCATGTGTCTCTGAGGGATTGAGATTTCTTTAATTGGAGCATGTCCAACAGCTCAGGGTTTGACATGACCTTGTATGTTAAGCAGAGATCACCTCTGAGTAGACGATATGCGACAGAGTATAGCTTGAGGTTTTTAAAAGGTCAGCATAGGGCATCTGCTTTAAGCCTGTGATTCTTTTAGTGAGGTATTTCTGCAGCCTTTCCAGTTGTTGCAGATGTCTTGAGAGGTACATACCAAATGGGGCATTGTACTCTATAATGGGTCTAATGAGGGATGAGTACAGTGGGACAATTACCTACTTTTTTCTGGATGAAAAGCTCTTAGTGAAGAGGTATGCTACACAGAAGGATTTCCTGACTGTGCTGGCGATGTGGTTATAGAAGGTGAGATCACTGTCCACCTGTGTCCCTAAGTCTCTTATCACACTTTTGGTGTTTAGTGTACTGCCACCTATGTGGTAATTCACAGGTACATGTTTTTTCCCAAAGGGGATAGCTATACATTTCTTGGCACTGAGCTTGATCCCATGGCTCTGGCACCAAGATCAGTTTCTGTAAAGCTCTTTTGTAGAATATCCATATCATTTGGGGATTTAATAATGGCTCCCAGTTTGCAGTCATCTGCAAACTTTGTTAGCCACAGTATTTTAGTGTTGGCCTGTACTTCAGAGAAGTAGATGCCAAATAAGAGAGGTCCCAGGACTGAACTCTGAGGTACTCCACTTGTCAGTTGTCTGGAGCTGGATTTGGAGTCAGCTACTTTTACAGTGTGGGTTCTGTCAGTAAGCCAGTTGGCAACCCATCAAGTAACGTAGGGATTAATGCCCAGCTTAGTAAGTTTATCTATGATTCCAGAGTGGGGGATGGTGTCAAAGGCCTTGGCAAGGTCCAGATAGGGGCGATGTGGACTGCCTTACCCTCGTCCACAGCTCTGGAGACTGATAGGAAGAAGTCAGTCAGGTTCAGGAGACAATATCGGCCCTTCACAAACCCAAACTGGGTGGGGTCCAGTTTTTGAAGGTTGCCAAAGTCTTTGTTAATAAGTTCCATGATCATACGTTCCATGGCCTTGCAGATCAGGCTCAAAAGACTGACGGGGCAGTAGTTCCCAGGGTCCAAGGTGGATCCCCCCTTGTGGAGTGGGATAACTGTAGCTGAGCACCACTCAGTGGGCATGAAGCCTGAGGTGAGGCTATGATTAAACATGACACTTAGGTTAGGAGTCAGTTCATTTTGTAGTCCATGTAGTACACAGCCTGGGATGTCGTCTGGTCCCATGGATGCTGTATTCTTGGGTTTGGAGAGTGGGGGTTTTATCTGTGTGGCTGTTATTACTGGAACTTGGCAATTGTATTGAGATGGGCCCTTTAGGGGGTGAGAGGGGGGTGAAGTTGGCACTGAATTGATCTGCCAGGATATTGGCAATATCATTGGAATCAGTATATTTAATGCCATTCTGTTGTAGCTCAGAGCAGATCTGAGCATTGCCATTTAGATTCTTGACACAGCTATAGAATGCCCTGTGATTGTCTTTGGAATCTTTGGCAATTTTATTTTCATAACTAGCTTTGGAGCATTTTATGAGTGGTCTCAGCTTCTTACTGAGTCTGGTAAGGGCGTTTTTTTGCATCCTGGGATTTTCCTCTTTTCTGCAACAGTTTCTTCCTTTTGTTGTAAAGTTTGTTTATGGCAGGGGACCACCAGATTGGCTTCCTTTTTTTGGAGAAGAGCATCTTGGTTCTATTTTGGATAGCACGATTCATGCACAAGTGGATGTGCTTGTACAGTGCCTTAGTGTAGGATTCAGCAATCGAACTTTCAGTTCCCGTCTGCATGAGTGTCATTAAGTTTGTCACTTCTGACTTGAGTAGCATGAAGTTGTCTTTGGAGAATTTTTTTTACTTAGGTTTCATTACTGGGGGGTGGGGGATGGATGTGGATGTCAAGGGTGATTAGCTTATGGTCAGACCTGACCAACGAGGGGGTGACCATAGATTTGCAGCATCAATTTCCCATGTTGGCAATGATCAGGTCTAGGATATTGGAGCCCTAGTGGGACTATGGATTAGTTGATCCAGGGCATTGGAATTTATGAATTTCAAGAACAGTTGGGCAAAGGTGTTGGTACACGAGTAGTTTTCCAGTTAATGGCAGGGTAGTTGAAATCACCCAGTATTAGGGTGTTTGGTTGTATCTTAATATTTTTCAGTATGTTTATAAAGGTGCAGTGAGAATCTTGGGGCATAGTGGGGGATCTGTAGCAAGCTACAATTTGGATTGCAGTCTTACCTAGTGTTAGTTGCACCTGAAGAATTTCAGACGCATTGTGTTGGGCAACTAGCCTTGTGGTGTGAATATCCTTGGTGAATATGGACACTCCTCCACCTTTAGTGTTTTGGTCCTGTGTTGGTGGCCAAAAAGTGTGGTAACAGTTATAGCCTATTATTGCAGGGGTGCTCTCTGGAGCCTTGAACCAGGTCTCAGTTACTGCACAGATATCGATATTCTCCATTTTTAGGACTGCCTCGAAAGAGTGCATTTTGAGGTTTAGACTTCTAGCATTGAGTAGCATTACCTTCAGATTTTGCATGTTTGTACCTGTTATGGTGGTGGTTTTGTCCTTTGAACTTTGCCTAAAAAAGTCACTATAAGGGTGGCAAGAGCCTTAGCCAGTAACCTGAATCCCAGGGGTGACAGGTGCAGACCATCTCTGGCAAAGCATCATGGTCTGCCGATCATGTTGTCCCAGGCAGACAGATACTGGATCCCCTTTGAATGACAACAGAAACTTAGCCAATTGTTGAAGTCAAACGTTTTGTCCTTATACTGTGGTATCATTCTGGGCAAAGGCAGGATGCTACTCAGGGCTAGGGTCATACTGGCCTGGGCCACATGATCCGAGAACTCTTCCATGTCTCTTTTCATGAAGTCCAGGGAGGTATGTCTCAAGTCATTCACTCCAGCATGGGCAATGACAGAGTCATATTAGTACTTGTTGTGGAGTGACTTGAGTGCATGTGTTATGTGGCGGATCCTGGCACCCGACAGGCAGCTGACTGTAATTTTCTCCTTGTTCAGCCTGGTGAGTAGGACATCACTGTGCCTGACTATAGAGTCACCTAAGACTAAAGTGTTGGGTATGTTGTCTTGGCTTAGGGGCTGTTGCTGGGTGGCACACTGGTGTTGTGAGCTATGTGACACTTTGGTTGTGATTGGTGTTTGTTTGCATTAAAGCTTCAGAGGTCCTTGTTGCTTGGGCAGGTTACTGTTAAGGGCCTCCACATATGAGGGTTTAGTGTTGCTATGTGAGGGTGTTGGTGGTGTGGGTTTAGAAGGGCTATGTGTTGCTTGAGGTGTAGTGTGGGTGTTAACCTTCTTCTCTTGACTGTCTAGCACAATCTTGGGTAGAGAGTGCTTTGCTTCCAGTTTGGCTATGTAAGTGCATCTCTCGCAGGTTGTAGTGTTGGGTGGTAGGAGGAGAGGGTTGCCTGTGTACATGAGGCAATTGCGGCATTGCCCCAGTATGCCCAGATTCACCAGGTGGACAGGAGAAATCACTGGAAGCTAACCCTTGGACATGCCTGGTTTGGTGCTTTTTTTTGTAAAGTACAAGAGCTGTTTTCCCTTACCTTAGCAAGGTTCTTTGCAATTATAGGCTGTTTAGTGCCTACGATTAATTTCTCCTTATTAACAAGGAGAGTTGAGTGCTTGTATTAGTTTAAGGCCTCCTAGTGCTTTCCAGCAGGTTTTAGAGCAAGTGCTAGTCACAGGGATGCTTAAAGGTAAGATGAAAAAAATGATTTATCCTAAACACTGCGGTGTGCACTAGAGGAGTTAGATGTGAAAGTAGGCAACTTAAGTTTTACCAGTCTAAAAAGTTAAGTTTTAGTGGAGAGTCACTATTTTTAAAACAGCAAGATAGACTGAAAGCAGGTGGTCACTTTTTTATTCTGGTACTATGGAATACAGTAGGATGGCCAATAAATTTAAATAGTTGAAGGGGAGTGATTTCACAAAATGATAATTTTGCTCTTACACAAGCCAGTAAAAGCAGACAGGAAATGAGATATATGGTCAAATTAACATAAGGGCAGGCAACTAGAAAGACAGTGGTGTTTAAAAACACAACAGTAACCAGGTGGGAGAGTGGGGAAAAAAATTCTGTCTTACTCACAAGAGACAGAGCTGTGGTCTATTTTCAAGTTTTAATATGCAGTTAAAAGCAGAATACAAGTAAAACACAAGGTAAGGAAAACAACTCACAGTATTCAAATAGAAATAGGCAATAAAGTAATAGAAAATACAACAAATAAAAAGCAAACTAACCTTTCCCTCACAGCAAATTGTAGCAGTGTCTGGGTGGACCTTTCTAGTAAAGCTCTGAAATGTTTTATTTTACCCCTTAAATAGTAGGTTTAGTTCCTATCTCTAGCCTCTCAGTTCACAGATGATTAACCTTAACTGACCTGTTCTATCTTATGTATGAGTCCTTAATTGATCTGTTCTGATTGCTGTCTGACTCACAAGAGACAGAGCTGTGATTTAACAATTTCATATAGCCTTTCAGGAAAAAAAATAACCAACTCTTTACAGTTAGCCATAAAAATCTGTTTTTATGTTTTTAACAAGTGGGTAGTCAATCAAGTGTAAATACCTTTTCAGCTACTTTCAACACATTTCCACTTCTTATCCATTTTTACCTGTTATCAAAATATCCTGCTTTTTTACCTTTTGTTCCTGTCTTTCATTTATGTGGTAGGATGTCATTAATTCTGTTTCAGCCTTTGCTGCTGTGGCTTCTAATTGCACAACTTTTGCATTGTTCCTTAATTTATGATGTTTTATCTCTCGTATGTTTTCTTTGTAGTTAATTTAAGTAGTCAGCTTTCAGAACATTTAGCCAACTTTACCAGAATCACTTTAATTTTCAGTTCCATATGCCAGTCCTGCTATATGCTTCTGGTTAATTTATAAACATTCAGTAATATGTAATTGATTTAAGTTTTAATGTGATTTTAGAAAATAGAAATAGAAAGTGGAGTACTTTGAGCTATTGCCAGAAGTCAATGAAGTATAATAGTTGCTTATAAACTAAGAGTAATTGTTTATAAACTAGGAGCTGCAACCACACATTTTTATATAAGACAGTCTGAAAAAATATAATTGAAAACTTAACCCTCCTTAACCCTCACGCTTGAAAACTTACTCCTTCTTAGCCCCCATGCTTGTTGCAATGATTCCAGCAATGCCTCCTAAAAGACCTGGTAGTCCATGTAGATTGTGTACCCCACAGGTGTCCTGAATCTTCATCTTTGAAGCTAGAACTGGCTGAAAAAAGGGAAAAAGTACATTGTCAGTGTCAAATGTTTATAGCTCTGAGACACATCTACTAATTTAAGTTGACCTTTGATACATATTTTGTAAATTTATGGGGCATGATTCCAGGAGACTTACTCTCAGTGTAAGTAACTGCTTACACTGAGAGCAGGTCTTTTGGAATCTGGCCTCTGATGTAAGTCTGTTTGTTGATAGGCCTTACACCACAGTAATTCACTTACAATGAGAGCAAGTCTTTCGGGATCAGGGAAGACTTACACTGAGAGCAACTCTTTTAAAATCTGTCCCATGGTCAAATGCTTAACATTACTCAAGCAAGAAAATTTATTAGCTAAGTGAAATGTGTAGCCTTAACTTTGACTGTTTTCAGTATGCTTTCTTAAGCACTTTTGATATATAAATATATTTTTGGCAGGGATACAGAAAGCTGCAGTTGAATGTACAACTGATTAAAAGTACAACCTGATCTTTGGGTTAAAGGAAATGTTTGTTTTTTTTTTACTTAAAATCAAATATTTCTTTCTGCATCTTGCTCTGAAGTTTGTTTTGTGCAATACCTGCAAAGTGGCATTTCAAATTTAAAAGCTGATTTGGGCTTGATTTTCTGAACCAAATTACATTAATGGCACTGCTTATGGCTAATTACAGATGCATACTGGGTGCCATTATTAACTCCCCTGTTGACAGTTTGTTCTACTATGGATAGATTAATCATACTTATAGCTGGTGTTCTAATCAAGGCCATGCCTCTCAACTGTACAGATTTTTTGCAGAATGTCCAGATTTTTGCCTCATATTTTTGGTCCATTATTTATGAAATTATGGTTTTCTCGCAAATTAGCAAATAGCAAATAATTACAGACTGAATTTAGAAAATAATGACATACATTTGAGTTTCAGACTTCATAACCTTCAGAAAATTCATGCTAATGCAAAACCTGTTACTCTATCAACTTTCTAAGTTTGTAAGAACAATATTTAAAAATTGCCCCATTTTGGGGCCTTTGTCCCACTTTTATTTATGGCTTTTCCAGATTTCTTGTTCTAAGAGGCTGAGATGTATGTCAAGGGCTCAAGTTCAAAGCTAAAAATGTAGTGTAGATCTGTTTAGGAAATATGACTCTCAATGCATACCACATAAATGGCAGTCCCATATTAAAAGTGACACAGCCATTAGAGATGTAGACACATTTGTTGACAGTGAGCTATCCTATCACCACCAGGTATCTATCATTATTAGGAAATAATTCTACCTCACTCAGCTAATTGCCAAAGGAATATTCCAAGAAGCAAGTAAATTATAACTCCTTAATGTTCCCTTCTAGTCATCCCTTGTTAGGCCCATCAGAGAATGCAATATCCCCTTCAGTATCTACATTTCATAGGTTCATAGGTTCATAGGTTCATACTAGGCTATCTGCCCTAGGGCATTTATAAGCCTAGCCAGAGTGTATGTGGCTTACACCACCCCTTAGGATGAGAATACTATGCCCTTTTAGGGTTTAGTTTACTATGCCTCTGTCTAGTAGTGACAAAGAGATGACCCCCGGGGTAAACTTACGATCTCCCATCCACTCGTCGAGATTTCTCTTGAATAGAGTCAGTGAGGGGCTCTGCCTAACATGGACTGGGATTCTGTTCCAGAGTGTAGAACAGCCTATCCATCTTATTTATTTATTTATTTATTTTACATTTGTTGACCAGGATAGTCTGACTGGATGCATATTCTTTTTCAGCAGAGGCCCAGGGAGAAAATCTCCAAACATAATACATGCAGCAACATTTGAATTGCACATGTTCATCACAAATTTACAAATTCATATGAGTATTACCATACATTAAAAGCAAAAAGACATACAATCACTCATATTGGGAAACAAGTAGGTTATAGTCTAACATTAGACATGAAAAAGTACAAGGTTATAGGGAAGCTCATAGTCTTAGGTTAGGGTTTACTCAGGTCTAGAGCAGGGGTATAGCCAACATGTTTTAAAGTATTGTTTAAAACTTTTTTGAAAAGGGTTATTGAGGGTGCCGAAGTAAGTTCAGCAGGAAGTGAGTTCCAAGTTTTGCCAACAGAGTTGGCAAACAGAGAATCCCCAGCTAGGTTATTGGTTTTGAATGTTTGGACTAGCAGGCTATTAGATGAACGAAGAACCCTGGGGTTACTATAGGGAGTGATAAGATTTTTAAGTACAGGCATGTTTTCAGGCTAGTAGAGAATCTTATGTGCAACTATTAATTGGTTGTATTGAAGTACGCTGGGTAATACAAGCCACCCTAGAAGATTTAGGTTAAGACAGTGGTGTGTTCTGTATGCTGCTCCTGTGGCAAATCTAGCAGTGTGATTATAGCAGCTTGAGAGTTTGTTAATGTCAGTTTTACTCAAGTTTGTGAATAAAGGGGAGGCATAAAGGAGGGTGGAGAGAAGATGTGTGTGAGCAATAACAATCCTGGCTAGTGGTGTTAGGAAGGGTTTGATTTTGTATAGCAAGCCAAGTTTTTTATTAACTGTTTTAAAAGTGTTATTAATATGCATGTCACACTTAAGGTTATTGTATACTATTACACCTAGGAGTTTAGTAGAGGGATCTGGGGAAATACAGGTGCCGTTGTTAGATTTTATAGTAAAGGTTGGTAAGGAAGACCTACGAGTGGGGGAGAAGAGCAGCAGCTTAGTTTTGTTAGGATTTAATATGAGTCGATGGTTAAGGAGCCATGATGGTTAAGGAGCCAGTCTTCTACAGTATTGATAGCATTTTGGGTTAAAGTCTACAGATCAGTGGGGGAGGTGGCCGAGCAAGTTAGAGTGGAATCATCCGCATATTGAATACAGGTTGTATTTGGGATGACCATGTATAAGTCATTTGTAAAGATAGAAAATAGAAGGGGTCCTAATATGGAGCCCTGGGGGACTCCAAGGGTGATAGGTAGAAAGGTAGATAATTTTCATGCCACAGTACAGCCTGTTGTCTACCCCTCAGATAAGATTGGAACCATTGGATAGCCTGGTTGTCTAGGGAGAAGAATTTCAGCATGTGAATGAGCAGTTGTTGGTTTATCATGTCAAAGGCTTTGGATAGATCAAGAAAGAGGGCAGAAGAAAGTATATTATAGCTTTGGTTTTGGTTTATGACATTTGCAAAGGACAGGAGGGCAGAGGAGGTGCTATGGAATGGTCTGAAGTCATGCTGAGAGTTTGCCAAGAGATTGTTCTGGATCAGATAGCACAGTAATTGTTTATGGATACATTTCTCCATAATTTTTGCCAGGGGTGACAGAATACCTATGGGTCTGTAATTTGACAGTTCAGTTGTGCTGCCCCCTTATGGAGTGGAATAACATGGGATATCTTCCAGACACAGGGGATGGAGCCTTATGATATAGCTGTATTAATCAGGATGGAGATGGGGTATGTTATGGTGTCTGCAGCTTTTTCTAGAAACTCTGCAGGGAGTAGATCTGCAGCTAGTGTGGTTGGTTTTAATTTCTTAATTAGGGTTCTGATAAGTGACATGGAGACTGGTTGAAAGTGAAAGGAGAGGTGGGATCTGGGCATGGTGGTAGATGGATTTGGGCAACCAGGAGATAATTGGCTAGCTAGGGATTAGATAGTTTCTGTAAAGAAGCAATTAAAGGTATTGACAACTTCTTCTGAAGGTTTTTGGTTAGTAGCTGAGGGGTGGGAGTGGTGGACTGGCCTGGATGGAAAAGTTTATTAATACCTGCCAAAAACTTTTGAGGTTTGTTTTGGTGTTTATGTTGTAGATGGCAGTAGAAGTTTTTTTTGTCTAACATAATGGATCTTTTTGTGTCGTTCCTTAGCTGTCTGTATCTAAGTTGATCTGTAGGGGCTTTTGTGGTATGCCAAGTGGACCATGCATTGTTTCTAATTAAGATTTTTTGCCTGGATTCTTTTGAAAGCCATGGAATAACTTTTGTTTTAGCTTGAATAGAATGAGGTGGAACGTGGCAATCAAGGATGGCTAGGAATTTGGTGTTAAAGTATGTTACTGCTTCCTCAAGTGGTAGTTGTTTTAAGACTGAGCAATTACATAATTTGAGTTCATTTTGGAAGTTAGTGGAGTTAAAGTTCTTGTTGTTCCTTAATGCTTTATAAGTGGGTTGGCTGGGAATGCCAGCCTTGTGCCTAATTAGATAGGTAGGATAGTGGTCACTAATATCATCAGGCAGAGTCCCCACTATGTACATATGGGGATGATTATTAATGAGTATCCAATCTAGGATACTTTCCTTGTTTTTGGGTTTACTGATCCTAGTTGGGGAGGATATGATCTATGTAATCCCATACAGGTTTACATGGATAGTAGGGGATTCTGAGGAACATTTGTTCCAGTCAATGTTGAAGTCAACAAGAACTATGGTTTCTTGGGGGTATTTATCTGGCAGCCAATATAGGATATCCTCTAGGGTATTTATATTATTACCTGGGGGAATGTAAAGACAGATGATATTTATAAATTAGCTTTTGTTAATTTGTAGCCTAGTGATAAGGATTTTGGCATTATCAGCTTGGGGTGGTTGTGGGGAGTCAGTGGTCACTTGGAGCATATTTTTATATAAAACAGCTACCCCACCTCCCTTCCTAGTGGTATGGTCAAGTCTTAGTATGTTATAGCCTGAAGGCATTACCTCACCGTCTGTTGTTGATGGTTTTAGCCAGGTTTCGGTAAGGCATAATATATCTGGGGAATGTATATCTAAGAGAGCATGAAGTTGGTGGACCATATTATTTATGCTTCTATTATTGAGGTGACTGACCAAGAGAGAGGTAGGAGGTCTGTTTAAAGTGTGTAAGTTAGTGGGAATAGTAGTATCTGAGCTGGAGCTGCCAGGTGTAGTTGGGCCAGGGTTAGGGTAGATGTCTCCATCCATCATGAGGTTGCTTTGTAATCTAATAATGAGCTTTAGGAATTTAAGTATTTGACTTAGATATTTTCTACTTTTTGGGGTTAATATATCTAGATCTAATGGGATGGTAGGCTGTAGTGTAAACGGAGTTAGGTGAGAGGGGTTTATTTAAGTGAACTAATGTATTTGG
The DNA here is from genome assembly GCF_019279795.1 of Protopterus annectens. Classification (NCBI taxonomy): domain Eukaryota; kingdom Metazoa; phylum Chordata; order Ceratodontiformes; family Protopteridae; genus Protopterus; species Protopterus annectens. Next base: position 1,115,106,580 of record NC_056729.1, on the reverse strand, counting down.
TACTATCGAAGTGCTGATTTGGTATCTTGGGTAATGGAAGCCCAGGTAGCTCTGATACCCATTGGCATTGGGTAGGTATGGGATAGGTATCATAGGTAGCAGGGACTGTAATATTACTAATTTGAGAGGTGTCATAAATAGCAGTGGTGTTATATAGATATTGACTATTGGCTTGGATTTAATAAGAAGATAAGCGAGGTAGGGAAAGTTGGGAGGTATTCCTTTACTGATTTGGTAATTGTTGATTGGTTCTAAAAAGTGGAGGTGTGTTTTTTAGACCTATAAATTTAGTGCTACTGGGGGCGGGTGGAAGTTGGGGGCAGGGCGGGAAGCGGAGTGAGCCCAAGAGCAGCGGGGCTAATACAGATACAAGATTTTACTGTCTGTGAAGTAGAATGTGAGTACACAGATGGTTAAACTTTATGCATTTCTCTCTGTAGGACTTTTAGTATATTTCTTAAGCATAACTCTAATTATATATAGTAGATATGGGTATGGAATGTAGAGATCACTTGTTTTTGTACACCAACTTTATTATCCAAGGTATGACACTATTAGATCATTTCTAGCCAATTATTGGGAGAGTGGGCTTACTTTTAAGTAGGTTAGGGGACACCTCGCAGTGCTGTAGACTCAGGGCTTTTTGTTTTTTACACCTTAGTTAGTAGAGCTATTAACCTTGGTAGATTTAATTGTAAAGGGACGGGACGGCTTTAGCTTTCCATTAAGGAGAGGATCTTGAAAGGTCTCAGTAATTATGAGTTAAAAATTTACAGGACTGTGCTCTATAAACTACCCAGATTGATTAAATACCCTACCACTTTACTCGAGCCCTTACAGGACTTTACTTGTTGATATCTGATTTGTCTTCCATGCTTTGAAAGACTGTGTCCTACAAGACTTCCCTCACCTTTAGAAAACCAGTAATGATATAATTACCTATTCCAAAAATAATGGTCTTCTTCATAGTATAAATGAGATGTATTGGTGCGAGAGATATTGCACCCCAATGTTTCTCCTGTATCCCCTACCTGTGGAATAGATTCCCCTTGCATGTCAGAAAAGCAATATGTTGGCCACTTTTTAAAACAGTCTTGATGGTTGGATAGGTGTTGCCATAGTCACCCTTGAAGTATTTAATATGGCTCTTCTTGATCAGGATAGATTAATTTTTACAAGTTTGTGAGGGTGCATTGACCAGGCTTCTAAATGATTATGTAGACCATTTGTCTGGCAATAAACTATGAATACATCAACACTAGCTGTGTAATGTTGTCAAGTCTAATTGGTGTGGTGCTGGGTACAGGTGGGAAGCACATACTGTGCAATGCATGGCTACCCACAATAGTGAGGACATAAGAATGGAGTCAAGGGAATGGGCTAGCAAACACAGTAGCATTGAAAAGAACATCAATCAGAATGGCAGACAGAACTCTTTCACAATTAAAATTATGATGCAGGGTGAGACAATTGGTATCACATGAAGAAGCACTATTCATCATACATCATGCTACTATGTTATATGGATATCCATAACTGGAGTGTATAGTAGCTCACATCATGTATCTTTAGCAGTACATATAGTTACACTGGTAAAATAGCTTTTACTTAAATGCTGGACATTTTTTGCTTTCATCCTTCCAAAATATAGACTGTACCTGTTGGACAAGCATATAAATATTGTGAGTGAAATATGTGCAGAGTGGGATAAATCATACCATGTGTGAATTACCTCCATGCTGGGATATGTCTTACAGTAAGTGGCATAGCTCTCAATGTCTTAGAGTAAGAAATCTGGGAAAAGTCATAAAGAATGGGGGGGGGGGGCAAGTGGCCAAAAATAGGGATACATTTTAAATACTGCTCTTACAAACTTAGGAAGTTGATAGAATAACATATCTTGCCATAGCATGAATTTTCTGAATGGTATGAGGTTTGAATTTATTTTATTTTACATTTTCTTAATGGGAATGTCGGACTGAGCCAATGGTCCATTTTCAGCAGAGGCCCAGGGAGAAAAGCTCCAAAGATTGAAATTTACAATCTTAACAAAAAAGAGATAATGGTTAACAATATTAAAATTGCTTAAAAAAATAAAAAAAAAACACTTGTGAATAATGGGAGTATATAATAAAATACATATTACATAGTATACATTTCAAATGCATGTATGCAAATTCAAATATATGCTGATATTAATGAACTAAAGAAGAAGAAGAATATCATGAAATGTAGTAGTAGAGAAAGAGAGTTACATGATATTAGTGACAGGTAAGTAAAGAAATGGATAAAGTATTAAACCTTTACTCCATACAGTACCATTACATTCAGGTCAAAATATCATTGGTCTACAAGGTATTTCATGATTCCATTTTACAGGAGAGTTTTAGCATAAAACTAAACCAGATAAAAGCTTCCTTGAGGCATAAACACTTAAAATACCTAACACCATTAATGAGGACTACTTCAATATACAACTTCAGTACTGTGAAAATTCCAGCATTATGGAATAAAATTCTTGTGAGGATTAGAATGATAAATAATATTACCTTATTTAAGAAAGAATTGAATAACTTGGTGGGGAATTTGGTTTATGACCCCAAATTGGTTGAATTAGTGTTCCTACATTGTCTTTGACCCTGAACACCGCCATTTAATTTTTGAAACTTATGAGCTGCATCTATCAATCCAGTGAGGATCATCATGCCTAAAGGCAAGGGTGATAGAATGGATACATGTGATTATAGGCTACTTTCATTCCTAAACATAGACATAAAAATACATATTGTAAATTTTATTATTTGCATTCGGGGAAAGTGTAGTTAGGCAGCATAGGATGGTGGTTTGTTGGATGACATTGGTGATCAAGAAGAGGAGGATGAGTGTGAGGGCAGCACCAAGGATCAAATGGTGGAAACTGAAAAAGGATAATTGTGAGGTGATGTTCAGGGAAGAGTTAAAACAGGCACTGGGTGGCAGTGAAGAGTTATCGAATAGCTGGGTAACTACAGCAGAGCTAGTAAGGGAGATGGCTAGAAAGGTGCTTGATGTGACATCTGGAAATAGGAAGGAGGACAAGGAGACCTGGTGGTGGAATGAAGAAGTACAGGAGAGTAGACAGAGAAAGAGGTTGGTGAATAAGAAGTGGGATTGTCAAAGAGATGAAGAAAGTAAACAAGAGTATAAGGAGATGAGGTGCATGGCAAAGAGAGAGGTGGCAAAGGCTAAGGATAAGGCGTATGAAGAGTTGTATAAAAGGTTGGAAACTAAGGAGGGAGAAAAGGACCTGTACCAATTGGCTAGACAGAGGGACTGAGCTAGTAAAGATATGCAGCAGGTAAGGGTGATAAAAGATAATGAGGGAAATGTACTCACAAGTGAGGAGAGTATGTTGAGCAGATAGAAAGAGTACTTTGAGGGGTTGATGAATGAAGAGAATGAGAGGGAGAGAAGGTTGGATGATGTGCGGATAGTGAATCATGAAGTGCAGTGGATTAGCAAGGAAGAAGTAAGGATAGCTATGAAGAGCATAAAGAATGGAAAGGCTGTTGGTCCAGATGACATACCTGTGGAAGCATGGAGGTGTTTAGGTGAAATGGCAGTGGAGTTTTTAACTAGATTGTTTAATGAAATCTTGGAAAATGAGAGGATGCCTGAGGAATGGAGAAAAAGTGTTTTGGCACCAATGTTTAAGAATAAGGGTGATGTGCAGAGCTGTAGTAACTACAGAGAGATTAAACTGATCAGTCACAGCATGAAGTTATGGGAAAGAGTAGTGGAAGCTAGGTTAAGAAGGGATGTGATGATTAGTGATCAGCAGTATGGTTTCATGCCAGGAAAGAGCAGTACAGATGTGATGTTTGCTCTGAGAGTGTTGATGGAGAAGTACAGAGAAGGTCAGAAGGAGGTGCATTGTGTCTTTGTGGATTTAGAGAAAGCATATGACAGGGTGCCTAGAGAGGAGTTGGGGTATTGTATGCAGAAGTCGGGAGTGTCAGAGAAGTATGTAAGAGTGGTACAGGATATGTACGAGGGAAGTGTGACAGCAGTGAGGTCTGCGGTGGGAGTGATGGATGCGTTTAAGGTGGAGGTGGGATTACATCAGGGATCAGCTCTGAGCCCTTTCTTATTTGCAATGGTGATGGACAGGTTGACAGACGAGATCAGACAGGAGTCCCCGTGGACTATGATGTTTGCAGATGACATTGTGATCTGTAGTGAGAGTAGGGAACAGGTGGAGGAGACCCTGGAGAGGTGGAGATATGCTCTAGAGAGAAGAGGAATGAAGGTCAGCAGAACTAAGGCAGAATATATGTGTGTGAATGAGAGGGAGGATAGAGGAATGGTGAGGATGCAGGGAGTAGAGGTGGCAAAGGTGGATGAGTTTAAGTACTTGGGATCAGCAGTTCAGAGTAATGGTGAGTGTGGAAGAGAGGTGAAGAAGAGAGTACAGGCAGGATGGAGTGGGTGGAGAAGAGTGTCAGGAGTGATTTGTGACAGACGAGTACCAGTAAGAGTGAAAGGGAAGGTCTACAAGAGGGTAGTGAGACCAGCTATGTTATATGGATTGGAGACAGTGGCATTGACAAAAAGGCAGGAGTCAGAGCTTGATGTGGCAGAGTTGAAGATGTTAAGATTTGCACTGGGTGTGACGAGGATGGACAGGATTAGGAATAAGTATATTAGAGGTCAGCCCAGGTTGGAAGGTTTGGAGACAAAGCCAGAGAGGCAAGATTATGTTGGTTTGGACATGTGCTGAGGAGGGATGCAGAGTATATTGGGGAAAAGATGCTAAGGATGAAGCCAGGTAACAGGAAAAGAGGGAGGCCTAAGATAAGGTTTATGGATGTGGTGAGAGAGGACATGCAGGTGGTTGGTGTGACTGAGCAAGATGCAGAGGACAGGAACAAATGGAAACAGTTGATCTGCTGTGGCGACCCCTAACGGGAGCAACAGAAAGAAGAAGAAGCATTCGTTCATCAAGGTACAGCACTGATCAGTGTGGAGATTTTTTCGTACTTAGCATGGGAACTCTATCTAGTTTACTAACATGCTGAGAGTCACACAATGAAGGCTGATAGAATCAAAGCCATGATGACAAGATAAAGCTTGTTAGTAGCTCATAGCTTTAATCCTCTGTACTGCCAGGAGAAGATTCTTCCTCATTGTATAGCACAAGATAGCTCCAATCACCCGACCTCTGGGTTATGGGCGCAGCACACCTCCATGTTACCACCCTGATTCTTTTACACTGTGCCAGTCCTCTACCTAGGTTTTGGCTTTAAGATGAGAAGAAGTATTATCCTGACTACTGCAGGAAGGATAAATAGCTTTATAAATAATAAATAGGCAGTTAACAATCAGTTGCCCATAGAAAACATTCACAATGCAATATATTGAAAGAATGACACAGCTGAGATAGTCCTTTTTGATATCAGAAAAAGCTTTTGTCTTGATTAACTGAAATTTACTATTAAAGATATGGAAAAGAGAAACTTTGGATCTGGTTTCAGCTCTAACGTAACTGCTTTCTATACAAAGTCCATCTCTAATGTTTTACATCACAAGCTTACTGTTGATCATAATGCAGATTTATATTTATTTTACTTTTACAGTGGGTAATTATAAAGTACAGCTGTTAAAAAGACTTTTTTAGTCAATCAGCTATGTAGGACTTTCAAATCTGCTGTATAATTCAATGTAAGTTTCATGCTAAAGAAACATAAATGGCAAGCACAAATCTCCATTGAAATGTTAATTTTTCTTAGTGAAAATGTGAAATTGTTAGAAACAGAATCCAAACATCTGCTATGCTAACAGTTAAACAATATTGTGGTTGCATTTTAGGTAAGGAAGATTAAGTACCACCTTTCATGAGAAATTAAAAATTCTAAATTTATATCAAATGCCTACTAACTGGGATTAATACCTTATGATAGCTCATTTTTCTTTGGAGTTCCCTGTACTCTTGCATATCATCTTAACCACACACATTTTAGGACATAATTAAATGGTTCAGACCCTGTCATATGACTATTAATATTCCATCCTCATTTTTGTCTATAATAAAATGTGATAAATTTTGAAATACGTACTGTCAAAAACTTGAATCCTACTGTAGAAATAGATGCAGCTACAAAGCCAATAAGCATTGCACCATAAGGGCTGATGTTCATGTCAGCACATGTACCAACTGCGACCCCTCCTGCCAGAGTAGCATTCTGGATGTGAACCTGAAAAGAAAGACAAAAAGCAGGGCATTATAAATACAACAGACTCCATCCATACTGCCCTAATAATAGCCACCTTATTTGAGGTATGCATCTTCTTTCCCTCCAACACGCTTCCACTCCATTATCATATCCCATTCCGTGATTTCAACATATGACATTCTGCTTGGAAAGCTACTTTTACCCCTGAGCCTATGTTAAGTCTATCAAGGAACCTTTTCCTGTTTCTTTTTTATATAGATCAACAGCAAAAACTGAGTTGCCTAATTAAAAAAAAAAATAAAGATATAAACATAAGAGTTTCTTTATGGTTTCAAGCCTCTTCTTGTGTGTTCATATGAGCAGACAACTAAAATAGACTTTGCCTCTAGCAATGCTCCCCAATGGCTCTTTTTCTGGGTCTATATTTTATCCTCAGAGGGTCAACTATTCAAACACCTAAAGGTCAACCCGTAAACAGCGAAAGCTGAAAACCACAAATGGACACTTCCGCAACTTTTTCATAGGGAAAAAATTTGCTTGGCCGGAGAACAGACAAGCAAACCTTCAAACCCCAATCAAGTGGGGGGCTTTGGCCCTACACCCCCTGATGTGGGTAGAATATGACCCCCACATCACCCTTAACTAAATATACCAACTCTGAGATCACTCTACATTGGAGAAAAGGGCAAATTCCTGATAATGGCCATGCAAATTTTTTCCATGTGAAAAAATTAGAAAAAGTAGCCATTCGCGGTTTTCAGCTTTCATTGTTTACGGGTCGACCATTAGGTGTTCGAATAGCTGACGCTCTGAGGATATAATATAGACCCCTTTTTCTACCATTTTAAATCAAATGCTCTTCATTCAGTAGCCTGTTGTAAAATAATATGCAATTAGAAAGCACACACTACCAAAGCAAATACCATGCGACTGTGGGCCTTATTTCAATCAGCAAAAACAGTACCCATCGTAAGTCTCCTTACTATCCAGTATTAAAATGAGTTAAATCCACTTGAGCAAGTTTGCACAAGATGTATTGATGCACATTTTAATTACTAATTGTGACAAGTTGCAACAGCAGCTTATAAAGGATATTAAATGTTCTGTGGAAGAATTGAAAAGTGCAATAAAGCTCCACTATAATGTGTTAAAAGGTCACCACCTTACCAGTTCTCCTTTGCAACAAAAGTATATGTCAGTAGTAACAGCCATAGTATTCAAGGAAACAAAGTGTAAACTATTACTTCTGGGTGTTTACTACAGACAGTTTCACATCTTTTAAGTGTCTATTCATTTTCATTCGTTAGTGAAATCCAGTCCACAAACGAGGCTTCACCTCATACCTTTTGTCCTTCTCATCTGCTTTCCCACTACTCAAGCATATCTGTCCACATCTGTCCACTCAATGTTTGATACAGAAGAAAGAAAAAGTATTAAACCACCATGACACCTCAATTGTCCATTTGCAGTGCTGTAAAATTACATCCAGCCTCACTTGTATTACTGCTGTTCCCAGGCCATTCTGTTTTCGTTCTCACTGAAGTTGCCTTCTTCTTCTAGCATTTTCCTACTGGCTACCAATTCTTTTTCACTGAGATCAACTCTGTCATCCAGCTCACATTCCTCACTCCCATCTTCTTTCACTGTTTTAAAGAATCCATCAAAGAAGTCTTCACCATCTGTAGTCAGCATGAAAATATTCCCTATTATCCAAGTTTTTCCTTCAGTCTTTCTCTCCCATATTCTTCATTTCTCTTTTTCATTTATATACTTCCCCTCTTCGTTTGATGCCAACAATTTCCTTAATGGGATGTCTAGCCTTTTCTTTCCTATTCACTTATGTGATCTGTCATCCCTTTGGCATATTCTTTAATGGATTCATGTTGATTTACCACATCCATATTAATTAAATGCCATTTGGTTGAGAAAAAAAAGGTAAAAAACTTTTTCAATCATTGCTAAATGAATCTTTAACTTCCCATGTAGGGAGAACCACCACAAGCCAAAGACTCACACACACACACACACACACACACACACACACACACACACACACACACACACACACACACACACACACACACACACACACACACACACACACACACACACACACACACACACCACATATATACATAACACACACCATATATATATATATATATATATATATATATATATATATATATATATATATATATGGGTGTACTTGACATTACCAAAATATCAGTAGACCGACTTTCAAATAACTGAGAAGTCATCGCCAAAAATCCAAAATGCTGAAACTCCACATAGCCGACTATCAAAGAAACGACCCAATAATGTGCACTGTACCTCTCATGTAATGCACCAATAAAAGCAGAAACTCATCCCATTTAAGCACTGCCCTGTTAAATGAAATGGAGTGAATAGCTACTGAACTCTCCTCCAAACCCTGCCCACAAAACCATAGCTGCATGAAAATAGCAAATCCAACTGAATAGTCATGTGGCTGCCAGCAAAAATATTCAGTGGAGATTTGTTAAACCTAAAATCACAATTACTTTCATTTTAAAGTTTATGTTTTTGCAGGGGGGCTGCACCCCCTGCACCCCACGTATGGGGGGCTGTGCCCCCCCAAACCCCCTGCAAATTAAATATACCAACTCTGAGATTGCACTACAGTGCAGAAATGGGGAGATTTCCTGTTCTGTTCAGGTTGGAGTTGGCATTTCAATCATTCAAGCCCCTTTTTACTCCCCCAACCCCCCTCTAGACTAGACGGTTTATCACCTCCTGTGTCCTCCCATGGGTACCATTGGTACTTACACCCGTTTTTGATTTGTTGCTCTCTTTTTCTTACTCTATCATTATATGTCTTACAAGAGCATTGATGTTACTGTTCTGATCCTCCCAACTTTGCTCACTTAGCTTCCTTTTGCATTTTCTGCCTCTTTTCTTCCTACTACTTTTTCCCTTCTCCGTTATCTGTGTTATTCAAACTTGCATCCATAGCATTTACTCACCTTTTTCTACTCCCACTCTTTATCATTCATATGTCATCATATTTTGGCAATTAATACAATTTCCCTCACCACTGAACTGTATCCCTTCTGCCCCTCACCTTCCCGTTCCTGCTCTTTGTTTGAATCTCCTCCTCACAACCTTCTTTTCCATTCCCTTACCACCTCTGCATTTATTGATTCTTTTTCACCCCCTCCCAGTTTCAGTTGAGCTCTTTCTTTCAGAGCCCTGCACAACTTGTGGGCTGTCATTAAATTACTGTAAGGAATTGTCACATTTAAACCCATTAACTCTCTTACTTTTTGCAATATTCAGCTTAAACAGCTAAGACTTCTCAGTTCTTCAGTTATCTTGTCTCAGCGTTTGTATTCCTACCTTTAGGTTATTCTTGATAATCTAACCAGCATGCTATGTTTTAATGTTCATTTTTGGTGTGTAACCCCTAAGCCCCCTTCTGTTGACTACAATTACACTCACCCTCCTAGTCTGCCTCAGCAATATCTACCTTTCTCCTCTCTAACTTCCATTTTATCCCACTTGTCCTCCTGTTTCTGCAGTTGTTGAAAGCTTGTCTAGTCCGTCTGCATCTGCTCCCTTCATGATCACAGCCTTTGATCTGATTATTTTATTTATTAGCAACTTTTATCTGAAGCTGCTAAATGAAACATCTTTGTCACTAGATTCATACAATAACCCACATCATACTAAATGATCACTATTCACTAGATGATGTATACATTTACACTGCATGCTGTATATTTCATATATTCCTTTTTGTCTGAGGTGAGGCCTTTGACCCCTATCCCTGCTCTCTGACATGTATAGCAATGTTTTGTACACAGTTTTATTCTGCACAGCATTTCTTCGCTCTGCCAACCTCTGAATCATTGCTGCCTAATACCGTTTATTTCCTCATTTAACTTGCCACTTTTATCCTTGCCTCCTACCTTTGTAATCCTTGGTCCTTCCCTTCCCTCCTTCCCTTTACTATAGCCATTCAGTGCATTATGCAGTCCCTGTTCTTTGGCACAAATGCATATCACTAAAATAAAAAAAAGCATAAATCCTCTCAAAATTACTTTTCAGTAAATTGTACCAGATTGCAGATGAGTAGTATTATTTGCGTTTGAGAAAATAAAGTCAGTAGTTGGTATAGCTGTCAGTGTGACAGCTCTCTTTCCTATGTTTTTTTTTAACTGCATTACATTTGCATGTTTTTTGCAGTTGCTCAGACCTGAAGTTCCATTTGCTTGCAGTGTGTTCTGACATCTAGCCACTGTTATGCATTGCATATCTCTGAAGCAGTTCTCAGTCATAATACTCTTCCCTTCCCCTGCCCAGAAAGTTTTCTCCCCTTTTAATGTGCACTAGTGTACCATTACCATTCTTGGTCTGTTCTGCTCTGTAAACATCCTTGGTTTAGCATATTCTATAACTTTGCTGCCTGTTTCAATTTGCATTCTGATTTCCTATTGCTTGCTTTTATTTACCCATAATGCTTTGCATATGTATGTTAATCATTGTTCAATACCTACACATAATTTTATAGGTCTAGTTATAGAGAAATTAAAAAATCAAACAGCACATTGTAATCATTTTTTGCAAAAATTGCCTCCAACTTTATCATGAACATTACAAAGTGAAATGAAATGAATTGTAAAGATGCTTGCAAACATGGCCAATACACTTTAAGGTAAGATCTGGTATAAACTCAAGACTATGTTGCAGGTGATATGAGTTTAACCCCCCCCTTACAAACCCCTTATTTAACTCCCAACTAACATGTCCCTCTCAGCCGTATAGATGACAGTGATACTTGGGATCGATACAGGTTTGAGGTGGACAGCTGGGCCCTAGTGGTGGTTAGCCTAGTTACAATCTTTGAACTTATGAACCTCTGAATAGTGTCTCAGGCACCTGTAGGAGCTGGTGAGGAGGATGGGGTTGAGTGGCCACTGCTAGCTTGCACATCCAGGGGAAGGGAGGTGTATATGTCTCAGCACATGAGAGCACCAGGTATCCACCCTGTGGAGGTTGAGCCTAAGAAGCCCATGATGTCATGTGCAAGTCATGCAGTAAGCCAATAGGAATTCAGCATTCAGAGACACAGCAATAGCAGGGCTTGGAAGAGCAGCTGTGGCAAGGGGGAGGATGCTAAGCTACCTCACAGACAATTTTAACCCCTTTTAATTCCAGGAGATGTAGTGAGATCAAGTTGTTTCTGCTTTCAGTTACAATAACAATCTTATGAGAAAGCGACTTTTCATCGTCTGGATCTTGAAACAGTGCCACTGTATTTAAATGAAGTTCTTGTTTGTTGTGTCTTTCGGCTTTTCCAGGTTGGGGTCGCCACAGCGGAACTCCGGTCCGCTAATGATTGGCAGATAGATTTTTACGTGCCTAGTTGCCAGCCCTGACGCACAACCTTCAACGAAGGTACGCCCATTCACACATGTCTCCACGCAGAAGATGCTCTAGCTGAGAATTGAACCGGACAGCGTCTTACTGTGAGGCGACAACGCTACCGCAGCACCACCACCGCAGCTGTGCTAAAAATAAATTGCTAACAAGCTATTTGTGGTACATATGAACATGTTTAAATTTTATTCCAAAGGTTTTTTTTTTTGTATTCAAAGCTGTATTCCAGCAGCATGGCACATCAACACCACCCCCCTCAATCACACATACTTGGTTATCTCTAACTGACAGCTGACACACTTCACAGACATGATAAGGCAGGATTAGTTAACACCTAGAATTCCATACCATCCTTACATTTCCAAAATTACATGGATAACACAAGATTTCACAACACAGATATTACAGTAAATAACAGTTTGCTTATGTTATAATGCTATATGTAAGCTGTGCTCTTCATGTAAAAATTTCTGCAGCAACTATATCGTTGGCAAATACTTTCACTTGTGTGCTTTATAGCACTTTAGTAGATTCCCCAATACACAGACTCTTGATGTAAAATTAAAGGTGCTAAATCACAGTGCAAAACTATAAAATATGTGGCTCCCCTATGTCACACAGGTTGGCACAATTTATTTTGTTAACAAATGCAAGCTCCAAAATGTTTTACATACACACATACATCATTTGGCAAAAGACATTTCATTTTGCAGCTGCTAGCATAGTAAAAGCTAAATTGTAATATTTCTAGCTGTCCTGCCCTTTGGCTTTTCCCTGTTAGGGGTCGCCACAGCGGAACTCTGGTCCGCTAATGATTGGCAGTAGATTTTTACGTGCTGGCTTGCCGGGCCTAACACACAACCTTCAACGAAGGAACGCCCATTCACGCATGTCGCCACACAGAAGACGCTCTAACTGAGAATCGAACAGGAACACCTAACTGTGAGTCAACAACGCTACCGCAGCGCCACCACCGCAGCATTTCTAGCTGTCCTGCATTCTGCTCAAAATATGTCTATGCATCTGCTTGTATTTAGTAACCTACTCTAAATGTATTTAAGCCTATTGCACTGAATGAACACTAGCTTGTGTCCTGTGTAATTAATAGTTATTAATAGTAATTAATAGTTACATTTATTTGTAGCATGTATATACATTGGTCCTTGAGCATGGGTCGTGGCTAAAATGGGGCAATAGACCACCTCACTCATTTGGTTATCAAACGATAAAAAATAAATAAAATACATATATATGTGCATAGCTCTCAACCTGTTAGAGCAAGTAATCTGGACAAAGCCATAAATAATGGGGGTCATAGACCCAAAAATAGGGACAATTTTTAAATACTGCTCTTACAAACTTAGAAAATTGATAGAATAGCACTTTTTGCATTAGCATGAATTTTCTGAAGGGTATAAAATCTGAACCTCAAATGTCTTTCATTTTTTTTACTTCATTCCTCAAAGATTTGGTAAAGATTTGCCAGAAAACCACAATTTTGTACAAGTAACAATCCAAAAATATTAGGCAAAATTCTTGACATTCTGTACAGGTAAGAGGTATGTATGTGTGTGTATATTTAAACACTTTGATGTTCATTGAAGGAATCATAAAATATTCTGAGTCAAATAACCATGCAGAAATGTTCATTTTCAGCAAATAAGCTATTCCCTACTCATAAGGTCATACTTGTAAGACTTTCCAAGTTTTGAATGACCACTTTAAAAACACCTTTCTAATTTAAAGTAATGGTATGGCAAGTTCCTTAAGTTGCAACACTAAATCACATGCTCTCTCAAGTGGCCATTGTTGGAAATGCTCAAAACTTTAACCTTCACAGGACAAATCATTAGGGAACTGAGTCTTCTAAGTAATAAGTAGAGCATGACAATGTACTATTTTCTCTTAAGTTTCCTTCAGTGCTGATGCAATTTTAATACTCACGAGTCAAAACACATTTAAAGATGATTCTTATATTAATGCAATGCCTGGAAAAATAATGTCTATCAGGGTTAATTTATTTGGAAATTATTTGTGGATGCTGTAATCATATTTCTTTATCCTTTGCCTCAGTAAATATTTCCAGAGTACCTAACACCATCAGACATTACAAACCTTCTCCCATGCTATACATTCTAATCATGTTCTGTTTGTAATCAACGGATAACAAAATATTATAAGCAAGATAAATGTGAATTTTAAGCAATTTAGCCACACCCTACCCACATTTTCATAAATCTAAGACTTTCAGAGATATAAACAATTTTAAGTCATAGTTTTAAACATATTTTTCTAATTTAAAGTATGGAACAGAATGTTGGGATTACATCCTTTAGATGTGAGATGCAGAGACCAACTAATTTTACTACCTCCCCTGTAATTACATATGCTTGAAGATTGAGATGCAAAAAAAGTCAAAGCTTCAATGTAGTGAAAAAGTCATAAAATGACATTCTTTCTTATGTATGTTCAGCCACTTCATACAGTTTTGGTTTGCAATGCATATTCCCAGGCTAAACCTGTTACTCCTACAGAAACACATGCACGCCTATCACTCCTACACAAACACATACACACTCATGCGCGTACACATGCACTCAAGCAGAAATGCAAACTAACAGAGCCACCAGGTGAGATGACTAGGACTCTGGGATACCAAAGTGTTTGCTTTCTTTACAAAACTATGTGTATGTGGAAAATTATAGAATTTCCAAACTACAACAGATGACTGCATTCATGAATTTACAATCTGACAGTCTGACTGAAGAGATTTATGCAGTACTGCCCTCCTACATCACATTTTCTGAGACACTAATTGGATAAATTGTTTTAAAGGACTCCTGGCATGGTATAATTCTGTCTGTGGGATTCTGGAAGGAGTTACACTGGCATACCATGCTATGACATGCAGTAAATCCATGCCCAAGTCAAAAAATAGGGTTCTGTGAGTCCTCAAATTGTTTAGGTTAATATGGAGTAGTAGAGGTCTATACCTGACTCCAAAACAATAATCAGACTTTACAATGCAACGCATACACTTTTTAGACTGTTTTGAATGCCACTGTAAAACTTCTACATAATGGAGAAACCTATTGTAGTCAGTAGGCCTATATGCAGGTAGTAGATGGATAGTGGCTCTTGTACTTGCTCTACCAGATCAGACACTCAGGTGCAGCTGGCCCCATGCAGAAGGGGAGTAAGGCTGTGGCAGCTGAGGAATGCACACATGCACAGTAGTGCTGGGAAGGAGACATCTTTTTCATACACAATTGATGGATGCAAACTTAATATTTTTATGAGTTTGAACTGCACTTTGGCAGCCCAGTATCACAATGTGTGTGTGTGTGTGTGTGTGTGTGTGTTTGTGTGTGTGTGTGTGTGTGTGTGTGTGTGTGTGTGTGTGTGTGTGTGTGTGTGTGCGTGTGTGTGTGTGTGTTTGTGTGTGTGGGTGTGGGTGTGGGTGTGTGTGTGTGTGTGTGTGTGTGTGTGTGTGTGTGTGTCCAGTTTTGCAAGTTTATTTATAATACCTGGGTGGGGAATTGTGTCAAATGCCTTGGCCAGGATGAGCTAGGCGATATATACTGTTTTATCCTCATTACCCTCATCCATGGCCTTACTGACTTTTTTCAATGAACTCCACCAGGTTCAGTAGGCATGGCCTGCCCTTGAAAAAGCCAACTTGGGTCAGGTCCAGAGTTTGGAGGTCTTTTATGCCATTATTTGTTAGGTCCATGATTATTCTTTTATGCTTTCCATGGCCTTACATATAAGACGTGTCAAACCTATGCATCTGTAATTTCCTGGGTCAACAGATGGTTCCCCTTTGTGCAGAAGGATGACTGTTGCTGTCCTCTACTCTACTGGGACAAAGCCAGTATGGAGGCTGTGGTTAAATAGATATCCTAATGGACCTGCTATGTCCTGATTTAAGCTGCTTAGTAGGCAACCTGGTATATTGTCAGGCCCCATTTAGCTTTACAGAGCACAGTAGCAACCTGTTCTTTGATGATAATTGACATTGGAGTGGTGGAGGGTATTTCTTTGGGGAGAATTGGGGCTGATGAGGAGGTGAAATTTGAGCTGAATTTGTCAGCCAGCAGATTTGCCATGTCTTCTGACTGAGTATAGGGGCTGCCATCTACAACTAATTCTGTACATTGTTGGGTGTTGCCTAAGACTGTGAACATAGGTGAAAAATGCCTTATGGGTATCCTTAGCCTTGGAGGCTATTTTTACCTCAAAGCCTGCTTTCAGGGACTTGACTATTACCCTGATTTCCTTGTTTAGACTAATGATGGACTTATTTCTTGTTGTGCACATTTCCTCTTACTTCTCGACAGGATTTTCTTTCTTTTGTTGTACAACTTATTAATACTAGGGGTCCACCAGGGTGGCTTATTTTTGTGGTTTGAGCTGGGTTTATTTAGGTCTGGTACTGCCATTTTTATACAGTTGTTTATATGGTCATACAGGGCTTTTGTGTATCCCTCTGCATAGGTTTCTGTGTTTTCTGGATTTGGGGGAGCTTGGAAACTAGCTATGCCATCCCTAAATGGGGGTAATTTATCTTGGGGTGAGCTGGGGGACTAGTTTTACCTTTATTTCAAGGGATACCACTTTGTGACTTGATCTTACTAGTGAGGACACAACACCGGGAGGGAGGTGCAGCACTCTCCCATATTTGTGAGTACCGGATCTAGGATATTTGTTCCCCTAGTGGAAGTGCATTCTAGCTGCTCTAGGGCATTTCAATTTACAAAGTCAAGAAATCTTTGAGCCTGTATGTTAGTGGTCATGTATGTTTCCCAATTAATGGAGGTGTTATTGAAATCACCCATGAGTATGGTATTGGGCTGGATGGTGAGTGATTCTAGTTACTTCAGGTATAATGTATGGGTTTCCTGGTTCATGGTGAGGGACCTGTAGCTAGCAAGAATATGGTAATGGATTTTTCCCATGTTCAGTTCGACATGGAGTATCTCAAGCACGTCATATTGTTTAACCGGCCTTGAGGTGCGCCTATCCTTTATGTAGATAGATACACCTGCACCTAAAGCTCTTTCTTGCTCAGGGAGTGGTCAGAACATATGAAAGGTATTATACCCATGCACTGCTAGAGTGCATCTCATGGCTTTGAACTATATTTCAGTAACAGCACGGATGTCATTATTCTCCAGGGTGAGGAGAGCTTCCAGATAGTGCAGTTTCTTGTTAAGGCTCCTAGCATTGAGGAGTAACACTTTTAGCTTCTCCTGAGCACCTTTTGCTATGCTGAAAGCTGAGCTGTGATTCATAAAGGTCATTTATGCAAATGCACTATGACCTCAAATGAGCCTATGCAAATGTACTAATAATGAGATGTAAATGAGGAATGATGTAATTCAGTGAATCATTATGGAATTTTCTCACTTGATCGCACTGCCTGCAAGCAGGCTATATAAAAGGAAGTCTTGCCAAACCTATCTGAGTTGCAATCCATGATAATGCTTTCACTTGCTGCTAGTATTTCTATTTCTAGGTGTGAACTGCTTGTCTTGGCCAGGACAAAACTGCTTGTGGTACTGGCTCTCACCAGCCAAGAAGGCCAAAATACTAACAAAAAACAAAATCATTATAACTTTGATAATCCTTTATAGGTTCAGAGTGGACAGGGACATTATATCAGTCTTAGTGGGTATGTTTGACTGCCAAAGGGGTACTGGAGGAATGTGTGGACTTCCTATCCCTGTGATAACTAAGGTTCTGATGCCCATGCACTGGCCCAGAAATCAAGGAGCCTCAATCCTCACTACTAGCACCAGTGAGGGGCACGCACATTGGGAAGGATAGCAAGTACACATACAGTAAAGTACAATTTCCCTTAAGAGCACACAGAGATCACAGTCAGTCCGGGGCTGGTTTCTCCATTTCTCTCCAGATTCCCAATAATACACCCCATTGTCACTGCTATAGAGTACAGGTCTCAGCCTAGTGGTCAAGCTAAAACCTTCAGCACCCCCTCTGTCCAACCAGTGCTTCATGTCCCTGCCCAAGTAGCTGACACACATACTCTTTGAGATATGAGTTATATACAAACACACAGACACTCCTGGGGAAGGCTGGCACAGGTTCTCCAGCTGTGCCCCCTTTCAGCCCAAACTATAAAGTAGTAATTACTGCCACCAACCACTAATATCAGCTACTAATAAAGCCCTTACCAAAGGGTGTCCGATTTTAATGTGCAATATTATTATTATCTAATTAGTAAGTATGACAAACAGCAAGGCTTATTGGAGTAGCTTGGACAGTATCACTATACACATGCAATGTACTCTAGAGCTTAAATTATCTCTACACAAAACAGCCACCATTGAAAGGTTTACAAATATTTAATAATAAATATTAAAAACACAAGACAAATCTCCTCAATTCAAGATGGTGCTAGTCAAGAGTTCAGACACAGGAACATGCTTAAAATAATACTGTAGAATAGTCTGACATAAATATGGAAAACAGGTAGTCTAATCTTACTATTGTCTATCTATTTCTAATGTTCTAAATAACTTACATACATACAGAGCAAAGGAAGAGTGCTGATGATGTCGTCAGTTCTGAAGACAAATGCAAAATGCTATCTCTTTCTTTCTGATAATACAGCACTGCTGACTCACTTTACTTTACATCATTCTTGACACTTTTCTGGTTTCCATGCTATCAGAAACTCTAAATTTACATTTCTTAGTAAGCTTGCACTTGACCAGGAAATCACAACAATAAAAGACATTATACATGTAAAATCTAGAAATTAACTCTTATCCTAAGACAATAGATAGAATTTCTTCATCCAGGCATCCTGTCTCCGAGCCCTGAAATTAAACAGTCATAAAATGCTTTACTTTATCAGCTTTCTTCCAGCAGAGTACACTGTGGTTACATTTTTAAAGTTCAGAACATATAACACAGTTTTTCTTGCATTTACTTTTCTTACATTTGTAAAACAGTCTGTTATATTAATATTTACAGTGTCATAGAATTATCTACAAAATTCTATCTGGCTGGACTGGCAGCCTTACAGTTTTCCACATTTTTCCCCTCCCTGAGAACTCAAGCTAGTTTTTCAAGTGACCCTTGACAAACGTTGCTTGAGAAGGTTAGGTCTATCTGAGTATACCTTACCCCATTCCCTGTCTTGAGACCCCATCTGCATTGGCATTGCTAAGCCCACTGTGGGGCTGCACTGACATATAAGCTTGCAACCCTAGGCTCCATCTTAGCAAATTAGCATTTGCTGGCTGGCTCAGTGTAACCATGTTAGGGGATTGTGATCTGTAACTACAGTGAATTTCCTTCCATACAGATAAGGCTGAGGTTTCTGCAGTGCCCATACTATGGCTAGGCATTCCTTTTCTACAGCTGCATAGTATTCTTCCCTAGGTTGGAGCCTACGACTAAGATAAACCACTGGGTGCTCTTCTCCCTCTGAAGAAATCTGTCTAAGTACAGCCCCACCCTATGTTTTGAAGCATCCACCTGCACAACAAATTTGTTGCTGTAATCTGGATTGGCTAACACACGGGGTCCTCCCAAAGGTTCTTTAAGCTTCTGGAATGCCTGCTCACATGCTGCAGTCCACACCACCTTATCTGGCCTGTTTTGCATTGTCAGGTCTGTGAGGGGAGCATCTATGGTACTATAATTGGGGATTAACTTTCTGTAGTACCCTGCTGTCCCTAAGAATGCCCTCACCTGCTTTTTGGTAATAGGTGCAGGCCATGCCTGAATGGTTTCTACTTTGGCAGGCTCTGGCCTGATCTTACCACTCCCCACTCTATGTCCCAGGTAGGAAACCTCTGCCATACCCACATGACATTTGCTGGGCTTAATGGTCAACCCTGCCCTATGTAGTCTGCCCAGCACCTCCCTGACATGTTGAAGGTGCTCTTGCCAGGAATGGCTGTAGATGGCAATATCATCTAGACAAGCAAGGGCAAACCATCCAGTTCCTGCTAGGATATGATCTACCAGCCTCTGGAAAATTGCTGGGGCATTTTTCATCCCAAAGGGCATCTTTGTGAATTCATACATGCCAAAAGGAGTCACAAAGACTGACCTCTCCCTAGCACTGGCAGTCAAGGGCGACTGCCAGTCAACCTTGGTGAGATCAGTGGTGGTAAGATATGTAGCCCCATCCAACTGCTCTAGGGCCTCATCTGTCCTAGGCATGGGGTAAGTATCTGACTCTGTATGACTATTACTTTCCTGTAGTCCACACAGAACCTGGTGCTGCCGTCCTTCTTTGGCACCAGCACCACTGGGGAGGCCCAGGGACTGTTGGACTCTTGAATTATCCCTAGTTCCATTTCCTGTATCTCCTCACTCAGAGTCTGTTTGACTCTCTCAGGCACCCTATAATTGGCCTGCCTAATAGGTCTTTGGGGTCCTGTATCCACCTGGTGCTGCACCAGGTGGGTGCACCCTGGTTTCCCAGTGAACATGTCCCCAAACTCCTGTAACACTGCTTGGATTTCATGAACCTGGGTAGGAGATCGCTGCTGGGACATTGTTACCCCTTCCACTAAGGTGTCAGTCCGAGTCTCACTGAGGAGATCAGTCACCAGATCTCCCTCAGACGCCTCTTGCAATCCACTGCAAATACTCAGCACATGTTCCTCCCTATCATGGTAAGGTTTCATCATGTTAACATGGTACAGTTTGTGCCCCTGACTCCTGCCTAGCAGTTCTACCATGTAGTTAACATCACTTAACTTTCTTACCACATTGTAGGGTCCCTACCAAGCTGCTTACAGCTTGTTGTGTCTGACAGGAATGAGAACCATTACCTGCTGCCCTACAGCATACTCTCTAGCTCGAGCATTCCTGTCATACCAGACCTTTTTCTGCTGTTGGGCTTCTGCCAGGTTCTCCTGGGCCAAGCCCATGAGTTCCCTGAGCCTTGTCAGAAGGTTTAGGACATATGCCACAACAAACTCCTTGTGAGATTCGCATTCGCCTTCCCAATCATCATGAGTTAAATCTAGAGGTCCCCTCACCCTATGCCCATACAGCAACTGAAAGGGTGAAAAACCTGTGAATTCCTGGGAAACCCCTCTGTAAGCAAACAACAGATGGGGCAAATATTTGTCCCACTCCCTCTTAAAATGGTTTGCAAATACCTGTAGCATAGACTTGAGTGTAGAGTTTAACCTCTCAACAGGACAATTAGTCCAGAGATGGTTGGGCGTGGTCTTTAGGTGCTTCACCTCACAGTACTTCCAAATACAAGCCAGCAGGTCTGAAATGAAATTGTCACCTCTGTCAGTCAGTATTTATTTTGGGAAACCTATCCTGCTGAAAATCTCTAGCAAAGCATTTGCCATATTTTCTGCCTCAATGGAGGACAAAGCCACTGCCTCAGGGTATCTTGTAGCATAATCTACTATCACTAGGATATACTTTTTCCCCTGTAGAACTTGGAATACTCAGAGGCCCTACAATATCCATAGCTTCCCTCTGAAATGTCTTCTCAATCACAGGCAAAGGCATCAAAGGAGCTTTCACCTTGTCTCCTGTCTTGCCTACCCTTTGGCACTGCTCACAGGTCCTGTACTACCCTGTTACATCTCTGGAAATTCCAGGCCAATAGAAGTTCTGCATAATATGTCTCTTTGTACATTTTGTACCCATATGACCTGCAAAGTGAATATCATGGGCTATGGCTATAAGCACCAGATGGTAGGCTCTAGGCACTACCAACTGCTGTATCCTCTCACCTTCTTGCCCTCCCTCAGGGATCCACACTCTATACACTAACCCTTTGGCCCAGTATACAGATTCCCCCTTCCCTTTAGAATCAGGTGCCTCACTAGCTACCTGCGTCAGGCCTTGTAATGTAGGGTCTGAGAGCTGAGCCTGTTTCAACTCTCTCTTTGTAACCCTGCCCATCTCCCCTTCCACAGGAAGTCTGGCATCCTCTGACAGTGGTGCCTCACTGTCAGCCTGGGTACTACTACTCACCTCTACCTTTGCAGTCACTCTGTCCAAGGGAACATCAGTACCCACAAGCAGTTGTGGCTCACCTTCAGTCTCACTGCTACAGAGTAGTTCCCTCCCTGAAGTAACCACCTCATCAGTCTTGTCTGCAAGTATGTGGTCTGACTGGGTCTCTCCCAGGGTACCAGACCTGCATGCTTGTCTCCAAGCCTGACTGAGTGTAACTGCATGAATATATGGTACTACATTATCAAAATCATACCCTACCAGGACATCTGCAGGGTTATCTTCAAACACACCTACTTGCTCGCTTTCTTTTCCACCCTCCCAGTCAAGGTGAACCCTAGCCACAGATATTTGGAATGGGGTCCTTCCTAAAGCTCTGACTGCTGACTGGAGTAGACTGTCCAGGCAAGTAGTGCTCCTCTGTAACCATTGCAGGCTTCACAATAGTTATGTCAGAGGCTGTGTCCCTCTTAGCAATGGTCTTTTGCCATTCCCTATGATAGGATATAACCTCCAGTGGTAGTTTGGTACCCTTGTTGTCTCTTTGTCCTTTCCACTTAATGGCTCTCTCTCCTTTTGTTCCCTACCTTGCCTCAGTGGACATCTGTATGCCACATGGCCCCACTGGTTGCATTCATAACATTTAAGCCTAAGTCCTAGATGTGTACCTGGGCTAGTGGCTTCCCCTGCTAGTGGCAGATTCTGTTGGGACATTCTGGAATTCCCACTATGTGTTCCTTTAGACCCATGAGCAGTACTGGCAGTCCCTTTCCTGTGCAGTGATGCTCTGCTTGCTAGGTATAGGTCTCCCTTCTTCCACAACTCCTTTGAAGTAGCACATTATCTATCAGCTAACCAGATCCTCATGTCCTCAGGCAAAGTGCTAAGGGCTTGTTCCCCTACCAAAAGGTCTGGCAGCCCTTCAAAAGTGGTGACCTGCCCCCCCAAAAAGTGCTCAAGCTCTCCACTATGTTTCTACTTTGGCCTGCCCTATGTAGTCTGCCTAGCACCTCCCTGACATGTTGAAGGTGCTCTTGCCAGGAATGGTTGTAGATGGCAATATCATCTAGACAAGCAAGGGCAAACCATCCTGTTTCTGCTAGGATATGATCTACCAGCCTCTGGAAAGTTGCTGGGGCATTTTTCATCCCAAAGGGCATCTTTGTGAATTCATACATGCCACAAGGAGTCACAAAGACTGACCTCTCCCTAGCACTGGCAGTCAAGGGCAACTGCCAGTCAACCTTGGTGAGATCAGTGGTGGTAAGATATGTAGCCCCATCCAACTGCTCTAGGGCCTCATCTGTCCTAGGCATGGGGTAAGTATCTGACTCTGTATGACTATGACTATTACTTTCCTGTAGTCCACACAGAACCTGGTGCTGCCGTCCTTCTTTGGCACCAGCACCACTGGGGAGGCCCAGGGACTGTTGGACTCTTGAATTATCCCTAGTTCCAGTTCCT
This sequence comes from Protopterus annectens, assembly GCF_019279795.1. Lineage (NCBI taxonomy): Eukaryota > Metazoa > Chordata > Ceratodontiformes > Protopteridae > Protopterus > Protopterus annectens. The sequence continues at coordinate 1,115,083,508 of NC_056729.1, read as the reverse complement.
GTATCTCCTCACTCAGAGTCTGTTTGACTCTCTCAGGCACCCTATAATTGGCCTGCCTAATAGGTCTTTGGGGTCCTGTATCCACCTGGTGCCGCACCAGGTGGGTGCACCCTGGTTTCCCAGTGAACATGTCCCCAAACTCCTGTAACACTGCTTGGATTTCATGAACCTGGGTAGGAGATCGCTGCTGGGACATTGTTACCCCTTCCACTAAGGTGTCAGTCCGAGTCTCACTGAGGAGATCAGTCACCAGATCTCCCTCAGACGCCTCTTGCAATCCACTGCAAATACTCAGCACATGTTCCTCCCTATCATGGTAAGGTTTCATCATGTTAACATGGTACAGTTTGTGCCCCTGACTCCTGCCTAGCAGTTCTACCATGTAGTTAACATCACTTAACTTTCTTACCACATTGTAGGGTCCCTACCAAGCTGCTTGCAGCTTGTTGTGTCTGACAGGGATGAGAACCATTACCTGCTGCCCTGCAGCATACTCTCTAGCTCGAGCATTCCTGTCATACCAGACCTTTTTCTGCTGTTGGGCTTCTGCCAGGTTCTCCTGGGCCAAGCCCATGAGTTCCCTGAGCCTTGTCAGAAGGTTTAGGACATATGCCACAACAAGCTCCTTGTGAGATTCGCATTCACCTTCCCACTCATCATGAGTTAAATCTAGAGGTCCCCTCACCCTATGCCCATACAGCAACTGAAAGGGTGAAAAACCCGTGAATTCCTGGGAAACCCCTCTGTAAGCAAACAACAGATGGGACAAATATTTGTCCCACTCCCTCTTAAAATGGTTTGCAAATACCTGTAGCATAGACTTGAGTGTAGAGTTTAACCTCTCAACAGGACAATTAGTCCGGAGATGGTAGGGCGTGTTCTTTAGGTGCTTCACCTCACAGTACTTCCAAATACAAGCCAGCAGGTCTGAAATGAAATTGTCACCTCTGTCAGTCAATATTTATTTTGGGAAACCTATCCTGCTGAAAATCTCTAGCAAAGCATTTGCCATATTTTCTGCCTCAATGGAGGACAAAGCCACTGCCTCAGGGTATCTTGTAGCATAATCTACTATCACTAGGATATACTTTTTCCCCTGTAGAACTTGGGATACTCAGAGGCCCTACAATATCCATAGCTTTCCTCTGAAATGTCTTCTCAATCACAGGCAAAGGCATCAAAGGAGCTTTCATCTTGTCTCCTGTCTTGCCTACCCTTTGGCACTGCTCACAGGTCCTGTACTACCCTGTTACATCTCTGGAAATTCCAGGCCAATAGAAGTTCTGCATAATATGTCTCTTTGTACATTTTGTACCCATATGACCTGCAAAGTGAATATCATGGGCTATGGCTATAAGCGCCAGATGGTAGGCTGTAGGCACTACCAACTGCTGTATCCTCTCACCTTCTTGCCCTCCCTCAGGGATCCACACTCTATACACTAACCCTTTGGCCCAGTATACAGATTCCCCCTTCCCTTTAGAATCAGGTGCCTCACTAGCTACCTGCGTCAGGCCTTGTAATGTAGGGTCTGAGAGCTGAGCCTGTTCCAACTCTCTCTTTGTAACCCTTCCCATCTCCCCTTCCACAGGAAGTCTAGTATCCTCTGAGAGCTGTGCCTCACTGTCAGCCTGGGTACTACTACTCACCTCTACCTTTGCAGTCACTCTGTCCAAGGGAACATCAGTACCCACAAGCAGTTGTGGCTCACCTTCAGTCTCACTGCTACAGAGTAGTTCCCTCCCTGAAGTAACCACCTCATCAGTCCTGGCTGCAAGTATGTGGTCTGACTGGGTCTCTCCCAGGCTACCAGACCTGCATGCTTGTCTCCAAGCCTGACTGAGTGTAACTGCATGAATACATGGTACTACATTATCAAAATCATACCCTACCAGGACATCTGCAGGGTTATCTTCAAACACACCTACTTGCTCGCTTTCTTTTCCACCCTCCCAGTCAAGGTGAACCCTAGCCACAGATATTTGGAATGGGGTCCCTCCTAAAGCTCTGACTGCTGACTGGAGTAGACTGTCCAGGCAAGTAGTGCTCCTCTGTAACCATTGCAGGCTTCACAATAGTTATGTCAGAGGCTGTGTCCCTCTTAGCAATGGTCTTTTGCCATTCCCTATGATAGGATATAACCTCCAGTGGTAGTTTGGTACCCTTGTTGTCCTTTCCACTTAATGGCTCTCTCTCCTTTTGTTCCCTACCTTGCCTCAGTGGACATCTGTATGCCACATGGCCCCACTGGTTGCATTCAAAACATTTAAGCCTAAGTCCTAGATGTGTACCTGGGCTAGTGGCTTCCCCTGCTAGTGGCAGATTCTGTTGGGACATTCTGGAATTCCCACTATGGGTTCCTTTAGACCCATGAGCAGTACTGGCAGTCCCTTTCCTGTGCAGTGATGCTCTGCTTGCTAGGTATAGGTCTCCCTTCTTCCACAACTCCTTTGAAGTAGCACATTATCTATCAGCTAACCAGATCCTCATGTCCTCAGGCAAAGTGCTAAGGGCTTGTTCCCCTACCAAAAGGTCTGGCAGCCCTTCAAAAGTGGTGACCTGACATCCACTCTCCCACCTATGAAAATAAGTGCTCAGTTCAGGAACATATTCACACACATTTTCATCTGCCTTGTGTCTATGCTCACAAAACGTTTTCCTATAAGCTTCAGGTGTTAGCTTAAAAAATTCTAGAAAACAATTCTTAACAACAGTATAAATTAGGAAATCATTGTCTGACAGTTTGGAAATTACATTTACAGCTTTACTTTATCAGCTTTCTTCCAGCAGGGTGCACTGTGGTTACATTTTTAAAGTTCAGAACATATAACACCGTTTTTCTTACATTTAGTTTTATTACATTTGTAAAACAGCCTGTGGATTACTTTAATATTTATAATGACATAAAATTATCTACATAATTCTATCTAGCTGGGCAGCAGCCTTTCAGTTTTTTACAAAGGTATGTTTAGCCCTTACTATACTTGCTATAGGGACATTCTGGAGACAGACTCGGGACACACTGAGGATGTCACAGGCTTCTGCCTTGAGGATACTGCAGCATTTCCTGGATATACTCCTCAAAACACACTCCTCAAAAATACCTGTTCAAACAAGTACTTAAACTTTATCTACAAAAGACATGGTCCTGCTCTTGTCAAACCCCCACTTAAATTATTCTCCCGTCTTATCTACATAATTTATTTTTCCTCGTTTACCCTGCACCTTCTGTTTTTCTCTATTTTTTTCTATTTTTAAATGCACAAAAAAACATAATAGGTTCTTGTATTGCTATTGACTGTTTGTACATTGGAATGACCTTATGTATGGTATTCCACTGAATTTCATACTTTTGTCTGTTTTTTAATATATTTTAATATTTATAGATTTGTTACCTGTTAATAGACTTATATTATGGCATCCTATTACTTTTTAATAGACTTATGTTATGTTATCTGTTGATTATATTTTTGTAACTTTTCTAATAATTGTTAAATTTCTGGAGCTTTTCTCCTCAAGTCTCCGCTGAAAATGGGCCACTGGCTCAGCTGGACTAACCTGGTTAACAAATGTTAATAAATAAATAAATAAATATAATCTTGGCACACGTGCATCAGTACATCTATTTCCTAGTGTTACCCCAGGAACAAGCCAGGACTAGGGATGCCTTTAATGGGATGGCATGCTTCCTTGAGGTAGATGGTGGGATAGATTGCACCCAGGTTGCAAACAGGGCCTCTTCTGGTCTACAGGACATGTGTTTCTGCAGCAGGATTGGCTACCATTCATTAATGGTCAGATAAGGTGTGATGCATGATGATGCAGCACCAATGTCTCTGCCCAGCATCCTGTAAGTACACATGATTCCCATACCTGGCACACCAGCTGACTCTACTGCCTCTTTCCGCATGGTAGGATGCCTAGTGGTCATCTTGCTGGTAAGTGGATCAATATTTTTATATTGTATTTAAGTAGTTATTCATGCTAAAATATATTGCCAAATACTACACCACGTTTTCTTTGTTTTGTCTGCCTCCACTCTCTCTCTCTTTCTCTCTCGATTTTCTTTTTCAGGTGATGCTGGATATCCATTAGAGCCATGACTTATAACACCAGTGAGAAATCCAAGTGGATCTGCACAGGAGACATGTAACACTTCCCTGTTCCAGACCCATATTGTCACTGAGAGGGCCTTCTGTCTCCTGAGGAGCTGTTTCAGGTGCCTGGATGAGTCTGGCGGTGCCCTTCAGTATGACACAGATACTGTGTATTGGATGCCTATTGCCTGTTGCATTCTGATCATGCATCAGTCTGGTGGTGAAGTAACCCATGCTGTCACTGCAGCTCCCAGCTCCAATCTCACTATGACTAAAGATAACCAGTTGGCAGCCCCACTAGTAAACATCCCCATGTGGCATGTTAAATGATATACATAACAATTATTCAATAGATTTCATTTTTTTATCCAGCATGTAAGTGAAATGTGAATGGTTTCATTTAAGAAAAAAAAGTATGTGACAAAGCATTTTTGGTTAAACCAGACTTGCCAATAATACCAAAGCCAATGTTAATTAACTGGGTGGGTTAAAATTATGTCATACCCCAGAAGAAGTGGTTCTGAACCTATGAACTACAGCACCACTCTTACTTTCTTCAGTCTGGTTCTGACACTTTGCATCAAGGCATCAGTTGTGAAGGCACAAGGCCGTACTTTAAGCTAGTCTGACAAACAGGCACTTATTATGGTATACCTAGTAAAGAAGCTATATCAGGAAAAGACTGAGGCATGCACAAAAACTACTACCTAGGAATAAATTGATGTCTGACAAATTGGATAACCAGCTGTCATCCCTGACAAGTATCACCTGTTGTAGGCAACAGTACCAGCACCGATATGAGGACTTGCAGAAGCACAGGCTTAACCAGTGGGCTGAGTGGGTAGACCAAGTATCAGAAATAAGGCCAGAGTTCTGTATTAAGTGCAACCTTTTACTGGTCACTATTTTAAGGGTCTATATTATAACATCGAAGTCTTACAACTTTGAATGTTATAATATCAAACCCAGTAGAGAGAAACACCAGAAAACCGAACAGTCAGAATAGCGAATTTTTTCCCAGGGAAAAAATTTGCTGTTCCAACAAACATATACACAACACAAGCACACCAAAATAAATAATACACACACACACACACACACACACACACACACACACACACACACACACACACACACACACACACACACACACACACTTCACAAAACCCTACACTAAACCATACATACACCACTAGCTATCCACTAACCTTAACCCAACCCTAACCCTAAGGTGCATCACTATCGCACACTCACCTTACCCGCTTCCTAACCCTAACTCATCTACCCAACCCTAACCCTCAAGTCCACACAATCGCACACTTACCTGACCCGTGCCCTAACCCTAACTCACCTAACCCGCGCCCAATTGCACACTCACCTTCGTTCGCACACTTACCTTAACCCGGTCTGTAATCTTCACTCCACAGTTGAGGAAATAACAAAGCTGCAGAAACGGCCCACCAAATACTTTCCCTATGAAAGTATTTGATGTTCTGCAGCTTCGCTATTTCCAGCGTTCGCTCTACTGGGTTCAATATTATAACATTCAAAGTTGTAAGACTTCAATTTTATAATATAGACCCCTATTTTAATAGAGCAAGTTCAACTTAAAAAGTATAATACGTTTGCCTAAATAGAGATATTTGCTGAAAAAGATATGTGTAACTACAAATATCTGCAATGCTACTATGTTAATGCAAAGGGAATTTTAAACATATGTATAAACCTGCATTCATCTGTTTAAAAACATATGATGGTTATGTATTTACAGAATGGCCTGAATAAATGCAAATGAAATATATGTATACTTTATTAATAACGTGGATATATAGCTCTGTAAATAAAAGACATACATGTGCAAGATTAAACTAAATACTTGTTCATGTATTTATACAGACTGAAAAAAATCTGCAGTTACATATAATAATTTGATTTATTATTACATAAACTGAATTGCTATTTAGATTACATGCAGTCAGTTTGGGAAAATACATTATTGTTTGGGTAAAGCACAGAAATATTACTATAACAGCAGCTTAACATAGTTGCAAATACTTTCCCTATGAAAGTATTTGATGTTCTTACTGGGTTCAATATTATAACATTCAAAGTTGTAAGACTTCATTTTATAATATAGACCCTATTTTAATAGAGCAAGTTCAACTTAAAAAGTATAATACGTTTGCCTAAATAGAGATATTTGCTGAAAAAGATATGTGTAACTACAAATATCTGCAATGCTACTATGTTAATGCAATTTTAAACATATGTATAAACCTGCATTCATCTGTTTAAAAACATATGATGGTTATGTATTTACAGAATTGCCTGAATAAATGCAAATGAAATATATGTATACTTTATTAATAACGTGGATATATAGCTCTGTAAATAAAAGACATACATGTGCAAGATTAAACTAAATACTTGTTCGTGTATTTATACAGACTGAAAAAAATCTGCAGTTACATATAATAATTTGATTTATTATTACATAAACTGAATTGCTATTTAGATTACATGCAGTCAGTTTGGGAAAATACATTATTGTTTGGGTAAAGCACAGAAATATTACTATAACAGCAGCTTAACATAGTTGTTTTTTTATAAGTAATGTAAGTGAATGTACAACATGGTTGAAGTCTCATTCAGGTACCACACCCTAGTCAAAGTGGAGGTTGGGGGAGGGGCTTGCCGTGCCAAGTGAATAACCAGGACATCCTTTACTTTGAAATGATTCGTTCTTTATTAGTTATCAAATCATCCACATTCTACACAAAAGAAAATGCAAACTACCATGAAATTCAGCATTAGTCTGTGTGTGAATAACTTCTACCCAAATACAGTGTTGCATTCACAGCATACTTAACATTAAACAAATGCAGTGACATCATTACATTACTGTAAACAAGACTGAGAGATATGTGAGCATATAACTGCAGTAATCTATCTTAAACTGTTTTCTTTAGTGGTTATAAGGAAATATTTTTAGAGCAATGTACTTGAAAGAAATGTAATGAAATCTTTACATTACTGAAGGGAAATGTAACTGATATGTTAATATAAACTGCATTATTTTGTCTTTAATTTATTAACTGTAATATTTGTAAATGTTTAGTAGTGTACTGAATATCAGACACAGGAACTTGCTCAGAACATGAGAGGAACATGCTGCCCTTCCAAGTAGTCAGATGTAATTTCCATATGAATTAATCTGAAGTCTGCATAAACACTGCACATATTCTTCTTCACAAGTACACAAACACTTCCTAAATGCGTACTTCCATTGTATGCATAAGCACTTCCAGTACAAAATATTTGCTTTACTGAAGATTTAATTATAATGTAAAATTGTTTTAAGAAATTAAATGGCATGTAACATGATGTGCATTTGTATTGTGTATTTTTTTTGTCTCCCCCTCCTTTTTCCTTTTTTTTTACACTTTAATTATGCACTTCTTTCTACCTTGTTATTTTGTTTCTCTCCTATTTATTTTCCTTTCTTTACAAGTTCAAATCTCTCTGGAGGGGCCCAGACAGGTACCTCCAAGATTAGGGAGTACTCACTCTCTGCCCATCTGGGGAAGTCCTCGCAGTATAGGGGCAGTGGCATTAGACCAGCAGGCACCCTGGCATGTTCCAGCCTGGCAAGATTCCCAGATAGGTACTGGAGCAGGTAGTGGACAGACAAATTTAGCCTGTCAAAGCCTCTATTCAGTGTGTTGAAGAAATGCTCTCCCATTTGGTGCTGACCATGACAGCAGCACAGGCCCATGCCCCCTCAACATGGGGATCATCCACTGTACCACCATCTGGAAGATGAAGTGTTTGAGGCTGTATGGTCTGGGACTCCTGTACCATCTCTTCCTCAGCCCTTCTTCCTTCATCCTATGTCACCCTCTTAACTATTGCTCATGCTCACTACCCTATCACAAAGAAACACTTACAAAATAGGGGAGTCTATCCACTGACAAATACATGTTGCCCCTCCTCTTCCACCTCCTCCAGCACAAACCATCTTGATGCTTTCCTTCTGTGTTCTCCTCTGTCTCCTAGTTTTCAATCTTTCTATCCTCCCCTTTCTATTCTTTAATAAAACCATTACTGTGTCAACATATGGATACCACTATATAAAACATTTTAAACCCTTTTATTTTTTTTTAAATTTCAGTTATAAGTGCCGCGCAGTCTGCTGCTTGCCTGTGCTTAGCCATGCTTGCCTACGGTACTTGAACTCTTGAAAACAAACAAATTAATATGTAGCCTCATTCTTTTACATACAAACTCATAATTTCATAATACTGAATTTTTACATACTTTATGCTTTTGCCATAAATGATACTCATTCATCACAAATGACCTTCACTGAGCTTAATTACATATCCATCTAGTGATGCTACTTATAGATAACTGCTAGGCAATTGTGAAGTTTACAACAGGATAAAAAAAAATACAACACAAATTAATAAATAAATGCTAATGTGCAAGAAGTAGTATACAAAATGCACTATAAAGGCCAAGAGTATAGAAGGATTTTTGGCATTTTTTGCCAACTTCCAGAGTTTAGTTTCCCTTTTCCCACAAATGTAGCCCCTAATCATTAACATAAAATTAAGCTACCTGAATATTTAAGTATAATTCATTATAGATATTCCATATTTTTTTAATTTCTAGCACCTCTCATTGCACAAACTAAATTATTTTTTAAAAATGTAAACCGTGGCAAACATGATTTAGGGTTGGCTACATCCATGCTAAAGACCAAACTATGCTTTTTAAATTTTTTTGAAAATAGTAGAGAAACTTACCATATCTAATTTTCCTTTCTCTTGAACAAGGCTTGATACAGCAAAAGCCACGAGCACACAGGCAGCCAGTGAGAGGTAGGTGTTGATAATAGCTCTATGTTGATTAATTCCAGCATCAGCAATGGCAGAATTAAAGCTTGGCCAGAACATCCAAAGGAAAATAGTACCTGTGTTAAAAAAAGTTACAAATGTATAACCATGAAGGCATATAGAGATGTATACATTATAAACTTTACTTGGGTTATTAGATATGGGGAAATGATTTTGAGCTGCTTTTTGGCTGAAGAGCAACAATGGAGACTCTTCTTGCATACTAACAACATTTATTTAAGCATTGATTACAATGAAATGTACATGATTTAATGAGTATAGTATATATGAAAGCATGAAACATGAGACAGATTTTACACACACACACACACACACACACACACACACACACACACACACACACACACACACACACACAAATACACGAGTGCACAGTGAATTAAAATGTTTAGTAAGAGCTTCACTCACATATCATCTCTTAAATACAGTAATTCCTTAGTCTCCCAACTGCACAACCAAGAGATGAGCTCACTGCTGACGAAAAAATAAGAATTGAACCAGCAGTGATTCTGTATTAGCATCAGTGAGCTTAAATCACTTTGCTGAAACCTCATTCAGTTAGCAACTAACAAAGAGTTTGATGATGGAATTGAACATGCTATTAACCTTTGATGAAAAGATATGCATTTAACTAGGTTTAATATGCCTTATGTATCAACATTAACCTATGCCATTTAAACTGTTGATAATTTCAGCATATCCATCTTAGAAACTAGAATATAAAACCTGTTTATTGGAAGAAGATACAATGTAAAGTTTATAAACTTTTTCTACTGAAAGAGGAATCAGACTATTTAACAATAGTTTTGTTTCCATTTAGATAGGAAAGTAGGCCCAATATTAGCAAGTTTAATGATTATGTTGCTTATATAAGCATTTGAACATAACCCATGGAAACAACTAAATTTAGGGCAAAACTGGTATTCCATACTATTAATTCCAAATTAAAGATCAATAACTAGCCAACAGAGAAATAAAGGACATGGTCAAGAGGATATTATTGAATTATTTAGTAATATGTATGCATTCTGAACAATAGGCCAACTAAAATAATTACCCTCCTATACCACATTTCAAACCCGATTTAATTTGTACCTTAGCAAACAAGTTGAATGCAAGTACCCCCTTGTGGTCATACAACCTAAATGCACCCAGAACCTATGTGATACCTCCCATCTTATGCCATACCCATGAGTACATACCATATTAGGATATAATAACACCCCTGCACCTCCATTCTATCTTTTGTCTCCTCTTTTCCACATTACATATACTATGTAGAGGTTAGGTTTTACAAATGGTAAAATGTTTTCTTTACTTTTAACTGCATTTTGTATAAAGTATTCTCTTTTCTTGACTTTTGCTCATTTGTTACCTAAGTTTTGTAACTGTTTTCCCTGCCTGGGTCTGACAGTGATCAACCATGAGTGCTCTATCCATATCAAACACATTAAATACATAAATAAACATTTCAATGTCTAAATCAATAATTTCATGAAGGCTATATTTGGTTTCCTAAATCAGCAAAGATTTCATTCCAAAAGTTGTTTTTACCTAAAAAGAGTGAATGACTAAAATATCTGACTTATCTGTTTACTATTTATTTATTAGATCATTAAAAATGGTTTGTGCTTGTTCAGATTCACGAGATTGACCCAAGTTTGGATTTTCTGCTGTATCACTTATTTAAAAAATAATCAGTTTTCATAATTATGTTTACCTTTTCTAAATAAATTAAATTGGTCCAGAATTAGCTTGTCTTCAAGTTGAACTATGAGGGGTTTGGCAAATATATTGCAAGATTTTGTACACTGCATCGACAACAGAAAATGACATCATTTGGAATTGCTGATATTCTCTTAGCTGCAGGCACTGAGTACTGCTGTCTTTCAGTAACTTTATTCAGATCTCTCAAATCTTTTAGACACATACAAATGTGAATATTGGCTTGAATTACAACACTAACTGTACTGATTTAGAACAGTAACTAAATTGTTTTTCCATTTGATTGAGTCTGATTGTGTTCTTATTGAGATCAGTGTTTTCTAATCACATTTAATTCATGCTTTATTATTCTACTCCCTCAATATATGGATACTTTATTTGAAATGGATACAATTGCCAAAGTATCAGGAGATACTTGTTTATGTCATGTTTTCAGCAAGTGTCTTAGACGTTTAACCAAATCAATATAGTCATGATGGATTTTCACAGTATTTGCCATATCTATGTGACTGCTACTGTATACATTCAGTCTTAGTATTCACACTGTGAAATGGTTTTATCATCCCTAGTTTCTCACATGCAAGAAAATGCAAAATATTATTTAAATAGGCTTCTTTAAGCACAAATACTTTGAAATGGCATCTTGCACTTCTTATTTTTACATTCACATAACCGTAGCATTTAACATGACTGCTTCATGTGGTGCGGCAAACATGTTTACAATGTGCACACAAATCTCTTTTTTTGTACTTTTTAACCTCAATGACTAAAAGTATCTTCATGAAAACTATTACATATTGTGTGCGTGTACTTTAATCTCATATTTCATATATCCATTTTTAGCATTCTTGACAGCAGTCTGACTTGTATCTTATGTCAGAGCCTTTTATTCATTTTCAGACTTTGGTATATCAAATGGCTTCACTACAGTAGTATGACCAAATAACTTATTTTCATTCCGCTCTTCCACAGCATCCACATTCTTTTGAACATGCATCTTTAATTCTACTCTTCTTTGTAAAATGTTCCATCACCTGCATATTCTACAACATTTTTTTTAAATTTGGAATGAAATATTTATCTTGAATATATTTATTTATTAAAGTTTCCAACACATATAGAAAACATTAATGATCAATATCAATTTATAAAGATTTGTGGAAATCTATAAATATAAAATCTTGACATCAGTTAGAATACGTTGAATGATACTTGAAAAACATTTTCACATATAAAGAATTTAACATCTCAGAAAAGAGCTAAAATTATTTGAGAGAACCATTTGTAAACCACTTAACTTTTAAACAATAATATCATTAATTGTTCACATATAAGCAAGCTTACCTGTGTAAATAAATAAAAAACATAGGGCGACTTCAATAGTCCTTAGCATATCTATCCAATAATATATTTAATAATCTAGTAGGCCTTGCACAGGGTGACAGCATTTAAAGCAAAAGGCTTCCCATTTCCCCAGTACTGGGACAGAAAAGATTTAGAAGGAAATTATGTTAAGGACTGGTGAACAAATTTAAGTAATGCTCTTATTTTACTATTATACTAGCCTCTTTACCGTTTTTTTTCTAGATATTGCCAGTTCAAATAAATGTATTTCCTAGAAGATTTTCCAGCATTTACCTGATTGTAGAGGTTGAAGTGTTTTCCATTGCCAGGTGATAGATTTTTGTCACTGCTAACTTATTCTATTAAAGGTGGGGCCTTTGGACCTGTCGGAACATTGTATATTCTCAAGCAACATTTCTCCTCTTTTGTGATGTGATAAAAGATCTACTCTAGCCCAGAACTGCATGCAAAATTGCTGCATACTACAGTCCCAAAATCCATGCTCCCAGTTCACAATATTTACAGAAGATTGACAGTAACAACATCATGGACTGCAGACAGAGAGATGCTTAGAAACTGTAGCAGGCATTAGAAATAGCCTATGGAGACACTACTAGTCAATTAATTTCTACCGCCAGCAGAACATTACTTTGATGGGGGGGTTATAAAATATTAAGAAGCTGCTCTTTAGTTATATTCAGCTGAATGATCTACTATATGGTAATAGAATTGTACCAGCATCTTTATCAAGCCAGACATGCCTAAATAGAATAGCTAACAGGGTGTCCATAACCCGAACACTTAGAAGGCCATATACAACATCTTTTCTCACAAAATGGAGCTGTTCATAAAAAAGAAATTGATTGGTAAGGACATTAAATTCAATTATTAAATCAGACATCATCTTAAATGAATTACCTGATATAACTGGTTGAATAATAACAAATCTCTTTCCTGCCAATCTTTCCACAGGAAGGTCTGCTTAGCATCTTCAAAGGTTGGATGTGTGTCAAATGGAAAAATCAAGAGGGCTGTTAATTCTGTGGGCTCTAACTGATGTAATGACATAACACTGTAATACTGAGATGTACCTATGGAAGACAGCCTCTTAAAGTTGTCTGTTGCAGTGGCACACATCAGATACTGCACAGGATATTGCTTATATAGTATCAGTTTGTGAAGTATAAGGCCAAATTGAGGATAAAGGTTGAATAGTAATAACATTGTCTATGAAGGGGGATGCTTGGCTTACAAAATTCCTTATAGATTCTCAAGGCAGCTGCCATCCATGTTTAATAAGAACTTGGTCTATAATTTGAGAGAAGGGAATGATCAGTGGCTGGCTTAAGGACTGGAAGAATCAAGGATAACTTCCAGGAAGGTAAAACCTGGGTTTTGGAGAAGGCAGCAGCATACATTCCTCATAAAAGACTGATGGCAGCAGAAGGCAGCAATTTATAGGTTGCTGATGGAAGACTGTCACTTTGGCAGCCTTGTTTGCAGTTAAGATCTATAGTATGAAATAAGTTCTGCTAGATTCTGTCCTTGTTCTGGGACAAAATTGGAAGGTCTGGAAAATGAGTAATAAAGAACTGGGTAAAGGTGAAGGGGCATTACAATTTTCTGCTTTTTGTACATACTTTGATAGCATAACTAAAATTTGCATAGGATATTATTCAAAGAAGTATAACTAGTGAAATTACCATCTGCCAAGAGGGCAAGGGGAGTGGTTTGCCTTTGGTTCTTTTTATATATTCTAGTTAACCTTGAAAAAACTTGGGGCAAGACCTTGAAACATAAAAGACATACGCTGTATAGGCCAGTCTCCATTTTCTGACTGATAATATCTTGGATTTTTATCTTGATCTGTGCCAAAGTGTCTAGGAGGTCAAGGTTTTTAGGATTATCCCTCCTCCCCAAAAGAACTGACTGATATTGCTCTTGAAATGTCTGCAATTCTTTATTCCATTGCCTCCATAGACAATTTGTCCACATCCACAGCTTAGTATGTAAGAAAGTCTTGTAGTTGTCTTATAAGATACTTGAATGATCACCTGAGGAATGATTGGTCATGAATTCTTGAGAAGTGTCCATAAGAAAGGCAATCTTGCCACCATATATAATAGGGATGAAGTCTTCAAAGTTTGGGGGCAAGGGGTCCCAAGCCAAGAAAGTCAGTTTTAAAGCCTAGTAATCAAAATAAAGACATGGCATGACTTGCAATGAAAGGGTAGGACTTAAAAAGGAAAGAAGCTATGCAGAATCTGTCTATCCTTGTGGAGGAGATGAAATGCTGTGAATGGAAGATATAATGATTTGCTGCTGAACCAAGATACTGTGCTATCTCTATTAATGCCTAATCTTCCATCCATACCTTGATATATTTTGCCTGAGGAGTTACATGAAAGGGTCTCATTGCTTGGGTTTCATTTGGGCATATATTGCAGGTAAATATTCCTTGTTCATAATAATGCCCCTTTTACCTTGTCTTGTATATATTATAATAGGTGTCTCTAGTTCCTGCTGATGGTGGAAAATATACTGAAATTAATGCTAAAACCCTAGGTCCCAATCTCAACTCTAAAGAGTTTAATCAGAACAACAAACTCTTTCTGCTTTGTGGAAGGATGAGCATAGAAGGCTGCAAGAGTATAGCCCCAGGAAGAAAGTTGAACATGTTCAAAACTGCAAAGATGCATTTCATACAATACTGAAACATCTGGGGGACATCTTCTAACCCAGGCATTTAAAAGGGCAAGCTTGATGTGCGTTTTAATCCCATTTATATTAGCACTAAGTAACTTCATTAACAGTCTTAGAAAATAACTATTTTCTAGCCCCTGTCTGCTTACCCATATGGTCACTACCTTGTGTCAGTAAAAATATTATGCATTTCTATTCCTTTTAACAAGCGTATGCCAGTAGGTAAGCTCTACTAAAAAGAAAAATTAACAAAGAAATTAATATGAAATACATGACAGTTATCCATATTGTTAAAATAATCATTTATATTACAAGTGAAAAAAGATCAGAAATAATTGAAACATTTTATTAAAATATGTAATTTTTTTGCACTTTAAGGTGTGATGTTGAGTGCACATCGTCCAAAATAGAGGAGCAGAAGTTATTCCTGGGTACTCCTATTTCCACATGTAGAGGAATAGCCAGTTATTTGGATCTAACCTTGGTAAAACCTTCACCCCTGCTCCCTCCACATCTAATACCTCTGAGCCCTTAGCCTCACAGTTCAGCTTTCATTTTATCAACTCTATCAACTAACCTCCTAGACAGCAAACAAAACGTACAACTCACAGTCCCCTCCCCTAGCTCTGAGAACACTGACTCTTTCTCCTTTAAACCCAGTCAAACTACTTACATAAAAAAATGCTAAGTAAACTAAAACCTTGCTGTCTTGCTGATGGCCATTTACCTAACGAATTTCTAAAAGTAGTTGCTCCATCCTTCACCTACCCCATATCTATTCTAATCAATTGTTCTATCTCAGAACAGTATGTACCTCACCAATGGAAAATTTCTCACATAATACCCCTCCACAAGGGCGTCCCCTCTAGAGATATTTTAAACTACCGATCCATTGCCATCCTCTCTCCCATAGCCAAAACCCTAGAAAAATGTATACACCAATAACTCCTGAATCACACCACCACTAACAACCTGCTAGTAAGCTCTCAGCTTGGTTTCAGACCCAAGCATAGCACAAACACAGCACTAATAACCTTTACTAATATTATTCAACACCTCAAAAATGAAGGATGGCTAGTCTTAACAATTTTCCTGGATACGTCAAAAGCCCTTGATACCGTATCCCACCAACTGCTACTTAACAAGCTTGCAACATATAAATTACACCCATCATCCCTAACATGGCTCCACAGCTATCTGTCTAACTGACAACAGGCTACTAAATTGGAGAACATACTCTCCCTGCTACTACCTGTATCCACTGGGGTATCCCAAGGATCCATACTTGGTCCCCTCCTCTTCATCATATTTACCAACAACCTAAATTCCACCACCCAACTTGCCGCTATCATTAAATATGCATATGATTCCTTTCTTATCTGCTCAGCCTTCTCCCCTCCAAGAACTGCAACTCAAAATGCAAAAATCTTTCCTATACATTGAAAATTACCTCTCCAACCATCAACTCATCCTAAACCCAAACAAAACTAAGTTAATGATTTTCATAAACAAACCATCCAAGCTCACCTCACTACCTCACTCTCATCTCATCATATGTACAATGTGTGCAATGATCAAACCATATATAGCCCAAAACTGGTTAGAGAGAAGTAAAATCACATGGGAAGAATTTAAAGGAATGGTTATAAAGCACTTATTAGCCAACAAATTAATTACAAGAAGCCAAAAGAAAACTATCTTACTATCAGGAACATTGGAAGATGCTTTTAGAAATCCTAGGACAAAATACATTTATGAACAAAGGACTTCACCATCAATATTACTTTACATAATTAAGGGAAACTAAAGACAATTAATATAGAAAAGTGTATACCCACAATAACAGTGTACAGGTCATGGCAAACACCTATAAGATGAACATTAAGATGACATCAATGTATATATTGTACATAGTTAGTACAAGACAGAATGATTATTTAGGTAGACTAGAATATCTGGTTGCAATGTTTTAATGTCACATTTTTTATATGTTGTATACTATCTTTATGTAAATGTCTGTTTTACAGCTCATTAACAGCAGCAAGGGTGCCCGGAGAGTGTGGCAAGTGCACTTGCACCCCCTGGAATCGGCTGTTTAAAAAGTTTTTTTTTTTTTTTTTTTGGGCTAGTTCTTCTTAGAAAGAAAGAGTCCCAGTGGCTGACATCACATGCATCCATCATCGCAGTGCACATATATTTTCAAGTTTAACATTGCGATGGATGGTTGGTGGTTGGCAAGGAATTGAGACGGACTTTGGACTTCATTTTTCCTCTTTCAGTCCCTTAATTATTAGAATGATCTCCCAAAGCTGTGCATTTTGGGAAAAAAGCAAAATCATTCAAAATGACTATAGTTTTACACTCAGGAAAAGTCACAGTTGCTGCTGCCACAACTACTGACTGATGTCTACTAATCATTATAACTCTGCCATGCTTTTTAATTCAGAACAAGAAGAAAAAGATATCCCCAATCATCACCAATAAAATATAAGTAAAATGTACCATAAAACCACCATAATAATAAATATGCAGGTAATAGTAAATCAAGACAGTTTGTAACTCATTTAATTAAAGCAGGTTTTTCATCAGCAGTTGACACTATGACAGACAACATTGAAAAATGATATAAGTACTTTTGTCTGCTGACCGACCATTGAGTGAGTGGATGCTTAGTTCACAATCAGTTTTGTGTTTGTCCATCTGTCAATAAGTACAAAATAATTTCATTTAACAGGAGATCAGAATAGTAGAAAAAATTTTTATATACATATACAATATTAATATTCTTCTGTAAAAAATGTAAAAAAAATATGTTTTTATTCTAACAACTTTCCAACATTATACAAGCAATGTTTAAAATGTGTCCCTGGGTTTTGGCCTTTGTCAATAAATTTGCAAAGAATGAACCTGTTATCAGTTTGCTATCCATTATTAGTTACAAATTTCTTTAATGTGGGATTTACTTCAGAGTTATCTGCCACTGGCAAAATGTATTTTCTTTGAATGTGGGGGTTCAATGTTTTTTCAGTGCATGTGAGTTTCAAGGGCAGAAGTTTTGTAATGTTGAGTTGAAAAAAAGATTCACTAGATGAAATGAAAGCAACTAATAGTAATATCGTCATCATGGTTTTTTTTAAAGAAACTAACTAACTGCAGTACGTGGTTGGTTCCTGACTCCGTTGAGCTGATTTTTGCATCCATTTTCTATTGCAAACCAATGGCAAATCTATGTGGGTGGGACTCTGGGTTTGCACCCCCCTGCAAAAAATCCTGCGGGCTCCCTTGAACAGCAGCTTGATTATTAGACAATTCTGTATAATTGTTACCCTAACATTGATGATTTATGTTATGTATATCGTATTTGGATGGCTGAAACTTGATATTCTAAGTAGCTTGTATGTATATTGTCTGTGTCATTCTTTTCTTGTATTTAAATAGAAGAGAAATGTAATAAAAATTATATTTGAAAAAAAAATAGAATAAAAACATAGTGCAAAGATGCTATAAACACATATGACAAGTATGAAGTTTCCATAATTGGACTTACATTTAAATGACCATAGTTGCAATTAAAGATCAGGAAAACATATTAGAGTGGAATTGTGTGGGATATTTATTTAGGTATTGTTCAGTGTTAGGCGGTTATGAAGAAATAAGTAAGGAATGCAGGTGGTACACCAATTAATAAATAAATTAATGTGCAACATAGGGAAAGTGATCAAGAAAGAAGATGGAAAATGACATTTATTTAGATGAAATAAATCTTTGAAGCTCTGCTGGATTCTTCTTTTTTGCCATTTGACTTGGATTACAGTTTTCCTTGTTTGCGGTGCTTCTTAGATTTTTATATTAGAGATGATACTGTCTCTATTTTCTGGACCAGAGGATGGCTTGTGAAGGTGAAGGCTCATTGCCCTTGAATTCAGAGAATGGAAGATTTTAACTTTTCTGAATTTGGATTAATGTAGGCAGTAAATAATGTGTGATAGTCTGAATGTGAGAGATGCCATGGTCAGAGCATATGAAAAAAATATATTTGCACAGTTTTTGAATGTGCTGTAACTGTTCTGGAACTATCATTCGAACTGTGTTCTTGTGGGTTATGTCTGGATACTTCTACTCCTGCAGTGTAGGTCTTCTCTAGGGGGGGTATTTTGAGTGGCCTTTGTTGAAGACAAGGGTATATACTGTAAAATGCAAATACAATGGATATTTGGGATTTGTTATCTGTCACTTTTTTATGCAGTCTGTGTTCAACCATTGCAATGTAGGGCTGAGTATTTCTGCTTTTGCAACTGTTGTTTACTAGGTATTACAACATGTTCCATGCCCTGTGGTCCAGCCTATGTGATGTTGGAGTCCACCTATTAGACAAATATCTCTTACTATTTCTCATTATACCACTTTGTTAATATGTATGGAACACTAATACCTGCATATCTTTGTGGGGTATTGTATATTATTTGGACTCTGCTACATATCCCATCACATATTCATGGTGTTGGCATCTTGTTCCATGCCTGTACTCCATGTATATGATACTTTTGGCTGATAATGCACATTTGTTTGCATAGCTGGCTCCTTGCAGAACACATAGACATACTGTATGTATTCAGAAACTTCACAGTTCCAACACATTCAGTCATATGACACAATGCTCATAGATTTTAATTCCTACTCATGTGGGCCATTATATGGTGTATACTCCACACACTTCTGACAAGCCCATTGCATTATCTATGTTATTTTCTTTGCTATAATTGTTATTTGCAGTGAATTAATGGTCTTATTGGCTTTAAACTTTTTTTTAACCTATGTTGTTTTAACTAGCTCCACAGTTACAAAATGTAAAACCATAAAGCCTACAGGGATATATTATAGATGTTTCATAGCTGCTAATCTGGTTATGTTTTTAGGATATAATAACATTGGGGTAATCTGTAACATACTCAAGATATAGGCACAGGCTCATGCCATCCTCTTGTCCTTAAGGCCATGTATTGGGCAAAATCGGGTTCATAGGTTCATAGGTAGGTACTAGGCTATCAGCCCTGGGGCCTATACAAGCCCAGCCAAAAAAGGTAGCCTGGCTTTTGCCTCCCAAGAAAATTATTTTCCTGTGCCACTGTCGAGCAGACCCACAGAGGTGATCCCCGGGGTGAATTTCCTATTTCCCATCCAATCATCAAGATTTTTCTTGAAGAGTGCTAATGAGGAGCTTTGTTTGATATAGCTAGGTAGTTTATTCCAGAGTATGGGAAGTCTCTGGGACAGGAATCTATCCCTCCAGCAAGTTCTGTTTATTGTGGTGACAAGGTTTAGGTCCCTAGAGTATGTAGCTCAGAGGGATTGGGATTTCTTTAAGTGGAGCATGTTCAACAGCTCTGGGTTTGACATAGCTTTGTATGTTAGGCAGAGATCACCTCTGAGTAGGCGATATGCGACAGAGTAAAGCTGGAGTCTGTTGAGATGGCCTGCGTAGGGCATCTGTTTGAGGCCAGGAATCCTCTTTGTGAGGTAAGTGACATAGTTTTCTGCGGCCTTTCCAGTTGTTGTAGATGTCTTGTGAGGTACATACCAAAAGGGGCGTTGTACTCTATAATAGGTCTAATGAGTGATGAGTAGAGGGGAACAATGACCTCTTTTTTTTCTGGATGAGAAACCTTTTGTGATGAGGTGTGCCACGTAGAAGAATTTCCTGACTACTGTGGCGATGTGATTATCAAAGGGGAGACTACTGTCCACCTGTGTCCCAAAGTCTCTTATCACACTTTCAGTGTTAAGTATACTACTGCCTATGTTGTAGTTCATGGGTACAGAGTTTTTACTAAAGGGGATGACAATGCACTTTTTGGCATTGAGCTTGAGGCCATGGCTTTGACACCAGGCATCTGTCTCAGTGAGGCCCTTTTGTAGGATGTCCACATCATTAGGAATTTTGATTATGGCTCCTAGTTTGCAGTCATCTGTGAACTTCATTAGCCAAAAACCTTCTGTGTTAGCCTGTACTTCAGAAAAGTAGATACCAAACAGGAGAGGACCCAGGACTGAACCATGTGGTACTCCACTTGTCACTAGTCTGAAGTTGGATTTGGAGTCTGCTACTTTCGCAGTGTGGGTTCTGTCAGTGAGTCAGTTGGCAACCCATCTTCTGACATAGGGATTTATACCTAGTTTAGTGAGTTTATCTATAACTCCAGAGTGGGGAATTGTGTTGAAAGCCTTGGCAAGATCTAGATAGGCTGTGTGAACCACCTTACCCTTGTCTATGGCTTTGGTGACTGCTTCAAAAAAATCTATCAGGTTTAGGAGACATTATCTGCCTTTTACAAGCCCGAACTGGATGGGGTCCAGAGTTTGGAGAGTACCAATGTCTTTGTTTATAAGTTCCACGATGATACGTTCCATGGCCTTGCAGACCAGGCTCATCAGGCTAATCGGATGGTAGCTGTGGTGGCTCCCCTTGTGGAGTGAGATAACCATCACTGTGCACCATTCAGCAGGCACAAAGCCTGAGGTGAGGCTATGACTGAACATGGTACTTAGGTGGGGTGCCAGTTCGTTCTGTAGTTCATGTAGAACGCAGCCTGGGATGTTGTCTAGTCCCATGGATGCTGTGTTCTTGGCTTTGGAGAGTGTGTTTTTTACCAGTGCAGCCGTGATTACAGGAACTTTGCATTCTTCCGGTATAGAGATGGGCTCTTTAGGGGGTGAGAGGGGGGTAAAGTTAGCACTGAATCTATCTGCCAGGATATTGGCAATATCAGTTGGGTCTGTATATTTAGTGCCATTGTGCTGTAACTCAGAGCAGATCTGAGTGTTGCCATTGAGATTCTTGACATAGCTATAGAATGCTTTGTGGTTGTCTTTAGAATCAGTGGCAATTTTGTTTTCATAACTAGCTTTGGAGGAGTTTATCAGGGATCACAGCTTCTTACTGAGGCTGACCAAGGAGCTCCTCCACTCATGGGATTTTACTCTCTTTTGCAACAGTTTCTTCCTTCTGTTGTACAGTTTGTTTATGGCAGGGGACCACCAGATTGGCTTCCTTTTTTTGGAGGATTGCGTCTTGGTTCTGTTTGGGATAGCATGATCCATGCACTCATGTAAGTGCTTATAAAGTGCAATTGTGTAGGATTCAGTAGTCATAACTGTATTGTCCATCTGCATGGGTGTCATGAAGTTCACCACTTCTGTCTTAAGAAGCATGGTTTCCTTAATGGGGGGTGAGGGCAGGATGTGGATATCTAGGGTAATTAGTTTATGGTCAGATCGGACCAATGAGGCATTGACTTCAGGTGTGGAACACCGGTCACTCATGTTGGTAATGACTAGATCTAGGATATTGTTGCCCCTGGTGGGGGTGTGGATAAGTTGATCCAGGTCATTGGAGTTTATGAATTCCAGAAAACGTTGAGTGAAGGAGTTGGTACATGAATAGTTTTCCCAGTTAATGGTGAGGTAGTTGAAATCGCCCATTATTAGGGTGTTTGGTTGAACCCTAATATTTTCCAGTACATCAAGAAAAGAGGAGTGGGAATCCTGGGGCATGGTGGGTGATCTGTAGCAAGCTACAATTTGGATTGCAGTTTTGCCCAGAGTTACTTGCACTTATAGGTTCATAGGTTGGTACTAGGCTATCAGCTCTAGGGCCTATACAAGCCTAGCCATAACAATTCCCTGGCTATTTCTTCCCACACTATTTACTTCCCTGGACCCCTGTCTAGCAGGGCAACTGACATGATCCCTGGGGTGAATTTCCTTTCTCCCATCCAATCGTCAAGGTTCCTTTTGAAGAGGGCCAGAGAGGCACTCTGCTTGACATGTATGGGCAATCTATTCCAGAGTCTGGGAGTCTCTGGGTCAGGAACCTATCCCTCCAGCATGTTTTGTTTATTGTGATGACAAGGTTTAGATCCCTGGAGCGTGTGGCTCTGAGGGATTGGGATTTCTTTAAGTGTAGCATGTCCAACAGCTCTGGGTTTGACATGGCCTTGTATGTTAAGCAGAGATCACCTCTGAGTAGACAATATGCAACAGAATATAGATGGAGTTTATTAAGGTGGTCAGCATAGGGCATCTGTTTTAGGCCTGTGATTCTTTTAGTGAGGTATTTCTGTGGCCTTTCCAGTTGTTGCAGATGTCTTGAGAGGTACATACCAAATGGGGTGTTGTATTCTATAATGGGTCTAATGAGGGATGAGTACAGTGGGACAATGACCTCCTTTTTTCTGGATGAAAAGCCCTTAGTGATGAGGTGTGCCACATAGAAGGATTTCCTGACTGTTGTGGCAATGTGGTTATCGAAGGTGAGACCACTGTCAACCTGTGTCCCTAAGTCTGTTATCACACTTTCGGTGTTTAGTGTACTGCCACCTATATGGTAATTCACGGATACATGTTTTTTCCCAAAGGGGATAACTATACATTTCTTGGCAATGAGCTTGAGCCCATGGCTCTGGCACCAAGCATCTGTTTCTGTAAGCCCCTTTTGTAGAGTATCCACATCATTTGGGGATTCAATAATGGCTCCCAGTTTGCAGTCATCTGCGAACTTTGTTAGCCAGAGTCCCTTAGTGTTGGCCTGTACTTCAGAGAAGTAGATGCCAAACAAGAGCGGTCCCAGGACTGAACCCTGAGGTACTCCACTTGTCACTTGTCTGGAGCTGGATTTGGAGTCGGCTACTTTTACAGTGTGGGTTCTAGCAGTAAGCCAGTTAGCAACCCATTGGGTGACGTAGGGGTTAATGCCCAGTTTAGTAAGTTTATCTATGATTCCAGAGTGGGGGATGGTGTCAAAGGCCTTGGCAAGGTCTAGATAGGCTGTGGGGACCACTTTACCCTTGTCCATGGCTCTTGAGACTGATTCGAAGAAGTCAATCAGGTTCAGGAGACAAGATCGGCCCTTCCTGAACCCAAACTGGGTGGGGTCCAGTGTTTGAAGGTTGCCAATGTCTTTGCTTATAAGTTTCATGATAATACGCTCCATGGCCTTGCAGATAAGGCTTGTCAGACTGATGGGATGGCAGTTTCCGGGATCCAAGGTGGATCCCCCCTTGTGGAGTGGGATAACTGTAGCTGTGCGCTACTCAGTGGGCACGAAACCTGAGGTGAGACTACGATTAAACATGACACTTAGGTGAGGTGCCAGTTCATATTGTAGTTCATGTAGTACACAGCCCGGGATGTCATCTGGTCCCATGGATGCTGTATTCTTAGCTTTGGAGAGTGCGTTTTTTACCTGTGTGGCCATTATTACTGGAATTTGGCAATCTTCCGGTATTGAGATGGGCCATTTTGGGAGTGAGAGGGAGGTGAAGTTGGCACTGAATCGATCTGCCAGGATATTGGCAATATCCTTGGGATCAGTATATTTAATGCCATTCTGTTTTAGCTCAGAGCAGATCTGAGCATTGCCATTTAGATTCTTGACATAGTTATAGAATGCTTTGGGGCTGTCTTTGGAATCTTTGGCAATTTTATTTTCGTACCTAGCTTTGGAGGATTTTATGAGGGATCTCAGTTTCTTACTGAGGCTTGTAAGGGAGTTTTTTGCATCCTGGGATTTTCCTCTTTTCTGCAACAGTTTCTTCCTTTTGTTGTAAAGTTTGTTTATGGCAGGGGACCACCAGATTAGCTTCCTTTTTGTGGATGAGAGCACCTTGGTTCTATTTGGGATGGCACAATTCATGCATGAGTGGATGTGCTCGTACAGTGCCTTAATGTAGGATTCAGCAGTTGAACTTTCAGTTCCCGTCTGCATGGGTGTCATGAAGTTTGTCACTTCTGATTTGAGTAGTATGAAGTTAGCTTTGGAGAAGTTTTTTATGGAGGTTTCCTTACTGGGGAGTGGGGATGAGATGTGGATGTTAAGGGTGATTAGCTTATGGTTAGACCTGACTAACGAAGGGGTGACCATAGGTGTGGAGCATTGATTTACCATGTTGGTAATGACCGGGTCTAGGACATTGGACCCCCTGGTGGGACTGTGGATTAGTTGATCCAGGGCGTTGGAATTTATGAATTCCAAGAACCGTTGGGCAAAGGTGTTGGTACAGGAGTAGTTTTCTCAGTTAATGGCAGGGTAGTTAAAATCACCCAGTATTAGGGTGTTTGGTTCTATCTTAATATTTTCCAGTATGTTTAGAAAGGTGTAGTGAGAATCTTGGGGTATGGTGGGGGATCTGTAGCAAGCTACAATTTGGATTGCAGTCTTACCTAGTGTTAGTTGCACCTGGAGAATTTCAGATGCATTGTGTTGGGCAACTAGCCTGGTGGTGTGAATATCCTTGATGAATATTGACACTCCTCCACCTTTAGTGTTTCGGTCCTGGTTTGGTGGCCGAAAAGTGTGGTAAGAATTGTAGCCTGGTATTGCAGGGGTGCTCTCTGGAGCCTTGAACCAGGTCTCAGTTACTGCACAGATATCGATGTTCTCCATTTTTAGGAGTACCTTGAGAGAGTGCATTTTGAGGTTTAGACTTTTAGCATTGAGTAGCATTACCTTCCGATTTTGCATGCTTGTACCTGTTATGGTGGCGGTTTTGCCCTTTGAACTTTGCCTAAAAAAGGCACAATAGGGGTTGCAAGAGCCTTAGCCAGTAACCTGAATCCTAGGGGCGACAAGTGCAGACCATCTCTGGCAAAGCATCATGGTCTGTCAATCATGTCGTCCCAGGCAGACAGATACTGGATCTCCTTTGAATGACACCAGGAGCTTAGCCAATTGTAGAAGTTAATCATTTTGTCCTTATATTGTGGTATCCTTCTGGGCGAAGGCAGGATGCTACTCAGGGCTAGGGTCATACCTGCCTGGACCACATGATCCGAGAGCTCTTCCATGTCTCTTTTCATGTAGTCCAGGGAGGTACGTCTCAAGTCATTCACTCCAACATGGACAATGACAGAGTCATATTTGTACTTGTTATGGAGTGACTTGAGTGCATGCGTTATGTGGCGGATTCTGGCACCCATCAGGCAGCTGACTGTAATTTTCTCCTTGTTCAACCTGGTGAGAGGGACATCAGTGTGCCGGACTATAGAGTCACCTATGACTAAAGTGTTAGGTACATTGTCTTGTCTTAGGGGCTGTTGTTGGGTGGCACACTGGTGTTGTGAACTATGTGACACTTTGTTTGTGATTGGTGTTTGTTTGCGTTTCAGCTTCAGAGGTCCTTGCTGCTTTTGCAGGTTACAGTTAAGGGCCTCTGCATATGTGGATTTAGTGTTGCTATGCGTGGATGTTGGTGGTGTTGGTTTAGAAGGGCTATGTGTTGCTTGAGGTGTAGTGTGGGTGTTAACCTTCTCCTCTTGACTGTCTAGCACAATCTTGGGTGGAGAGAGCTTTGCTTCCATTTTGGCTATGTAAGTGCATCTCTCACAGGTTGTAGTGTTGGGTGGTAGGAGGAGAGGGTTGTCTGTGTACATGAGGCAATTGCTGCATTGCCCCAGTATGCCCAGATTCACCAGGTGGACAGTAGAAATCACCAGAAGCTGACCCTTGGACATGCCTGGTTTGGTGCTTTTTTTTTTTTTATGTAAGTGAATCTCGCACAGGTTGTAGTGTTGGGTGGTAGGAGGAGAGGGTTGTCTGTGTACATAAGGCAATTGCTGCATTGCCCCAGTATGCCCAGATTCAGCAGGTGGACAGGAGAAATCACTGGAAGCTGACCCTCGGACATGCCTGGTTTGGTGCTTTTTTTTTTTTTGTAAAGTACAGTAGCTGTTTTCCCTTACCTTAGCAAGGTACTTTGCAATTATAGGCTGTTTAGTGCCTACTATTAATTTCTCCTTATTAACAAGGAGAGTTGAGTGCTTGTATCAGTTTAAGGCTTCCTAGTGCTTTCCAGCAGGTATTAGAGAAAGTGCTAGTCACAGGGATGCTTAAAGGTAAGATGAAAAAAAATGCACTCTGCAGTGTGCACTAGAGACGTTAGATGTGAAAGTAGGTAACTTAAATTTTACCTGTTTAAAAAGTTAAGGTTTAGTGGAGAGTTATATTTTTTAAAACAGCAAGATGGATTGAAAGGGGTGGTCACTTTTGTATTCTGGTACTATGGAATACAGTAGGATGGCCAATAAATTAAAATTGTTGAAGGGGAGGGATTTCAAAAGTTATGATTTTGTGATTACTCACACAAGCCAGTGAAAGTAGAGAGGAGATGAGATATATGGTCAGATTAACATAAGAGGCAGGCGACTAGAAAGACAGTAGTATTTAACAAAACAACTGTGACTGGGTGGGAGGGTGGGGAAAAAAATTCTGCCCAACTCAGAAGAGAGAGAGCTGTGGTCTCTTTTGAAGTTTTAATATGCTGTTAAAGCAGAATGCAAGTAAAACACAAGGTAAAGAAAACAAACTACAGTATTCAAAATATAGAAAGGCAATAAATTAATACAAAATACAAAAAATAAAAGCAAACTAACCTTTCCTTCACAGCAAAGTGTAGCAGAGTCTGGATGAGCCTTTCTGGTAAAGCTCTGAAATGTTTTATTTTACCCTTAAATAGAAAGTTTAGTTCCTAGCTCCACCTCCTCAGTTAACAAATGATTAACCTTGACCTTTTCTGTCTTATGAAGGAGTCCTTAATTAATCAGTTCTAATTTCTACCTGACTCAGAAGAGAGAGAGCTGTGGTCTCTTTTGAAGTTTTAATATGCTGTTAAAGCAGAATGCAAGTAAAACACAAGGTAAAAAAACAAACCACAGTATTCAAAATATAGAAAGGCAATAAATTAATACAAAATACAAAAAATAAAAGCAAACTAACCTTTCCTTCACAGCAAAGTGTAGCAGAGTCTGGATGAGCCTTTCTAAAGCTCTGAAATGTTTTATTTTACCCCTTAAATAGAAGGTTTAGTTCCTAGCTCCACCCCTCAGTTAACAAATGATTAACCTTAAGTGACCTCTTCTATCTTATGAATGAGTCCTTAATTGATCAGTTCTAATTTCTGCCCAACTCAGAAGAGAGAGAGCTGTGGTCTCTTTTGAAGTTTTAATATGCTGTTAAAGCAGAATGCAAGTAAAACACAAGGTAAAGAAAACAAACCACAGTATTCAAAATATAGAAAGGCAATCAATTAATACAAAATACAAAAAATAAAAGCAAACTAACCTTTGCTTCACAGCAAAGTGTAGCATAGTCTGGATGAGCCTTTCTGGTAAAGCTCTGAAATGTTTTATTTTACCCTTAAATAGAAGGTTTAGTTCCTAGCTCCACCCCTCAGTTAACAAATGATTAACCTTAAGTGACCTCTTCTATCTTATGAATGAGTCCTTAATTGATCAGTTCTAATTTCTGCCTGACTCAGAAGAGAGAGAGCTGTGGTCTCTTTTGAAGTTTTAATATGCTGTTAAAGCAGAATGCAAGAAAAACACAAGGTAAAGAAAACAAACCACAGTATTCAAAATATAGAAAGGCAATAAATTAATACAAAATATAAAAAATAAAAGCAAACTAACCTTTGCTTCACAGCAAAGTGTAGCAGAGTCTGGATGAGAGTTTCTGGTAAAGCTCTGAAATGTTTTATTTTACCCCTTAAATAGAAGGTTTAGTTCCTAGCTCCACCCCCTCAGTTAACAAATGATTAACCTTAAGTGAAGTGACCTCTTCTATCTTATGAATGAGTCCTTAATTGAGCAGTTCTAATTTCTGCCTGACTGAGAAGAGAGAGAGCTGTGGTCAATTAATACAAAATACAAAAAATAAAAGCAAACTAACCTTTGCTTCACATACCTACTTGGATAACCTCGGCTGCATTATGCTGAGCAACTAGCCTGGAGGTGTGGATATCCTTAATGAATATGGACACACCTCTGCCTTTGGTGTTCTGGTCCAGGTTACTTGGCTGAAAAGTGTGGTATGAGTTATAGCCTGGTAGTGCAGAGGTGCTCTCTGGAGCCTTGAACCAGGTCTCAGTCACTGCACAGATATCAATGTTCTCCATTTTAAGGATTGCCTCGAGTGAGTGCATTTTGAGATTTAGACTTCTAGCATTGAGTAGCATCACCCTCAGTTTTTGCTTGCCTGTTCCTGTTATGGTGGTGAATTTGTCATTTGAACCTTGCCTAAAAAAGGCACTATAGGGGCGGCAAGAACCTTAGCCGGTATCCGGAATCCCAGGGTGACAGGTGCAGGCCATCTCTGGCAAAGCATCATGGCCTGTCAATGTCATCCCAGGCAGACAGATACTGGATCCCTTTAGAATGGCACCAGAAGCTTAGCCAATTGTTGAAGTCAATAATTTTGTCCTTGTACTGCGACATAATTCTAGGTGATGGCAGAATGCTACTCAGGGCTAGGGTCATACCTGCCTTGGCTACAAGATTGGAGATCTCTTCCATGTCTCTTTTCATGTAGTCCATGGAGGTAAGTCTCAGGTCGTTCACACCAACATGGACAATGACAGAATCATATTTGTACTTGTTGTGGAGTGACCTGAGTGCGTGGGTTATGTGGTGGATCCTGGCACCTGACAGGCAGCTGACAGTAACCTTTTCCTTGTTTAGCCTGGTGAGTGGGACATCAGTGTGCCTAACTATAGAGTCACCTATGACTAGTGTGTTGGGTAAGTTGTTTTTCCTTATTGGCTGTGGTTGAGTGGCACACTGAGTCTACGGGCTATGTGTCATTTGGGTTGTGTTGGGGGGGGTGGAGGTTGCTTGCATTTCTGCTTTGGAGTTCTCTGCTGCTTGAACAGATTATTACTGAGAGCCTTCGCGAATGTTTTTGTGTTTCTATGTGTGGATTTTGGTGGTGTAGATTTAGTGAGATTTTGTGATGAATGTGGTGTGGTGCAAGTGTTTTCCTTCTCCTCTTCACTGTCAAATTCTGTCTTGATTGGAGAGAGCTTTGCCTCCAGTTTGGCTAGATAAGTGCATCTCTCACAGGTTGTAGTGTTGGGTGGTAGGAGGAGAGGGTTGTCTGTGTACATGAGGCAATTTCTACATTGCCCCAAGATGCCCAGATTCATCAGGTAGACAGGAGAGAACACTGGGAGCTGACCCTTGGACATGCCTGAATAAAAAACTATTTTCCTCTAGATAAGTGAGGAAAGTGAGTACAAGAGCTGTTTTTCTCTAAGCAAGTGAGGAAAGTAAGTACCAAAACTGTTTTCCTCTAGGTAATGAGGAAGGTTGAGTGCTGTAGTAATTAGTAGGTTATTTAGTGCTTACAAGTTCTGAACAAGTGCTGATCACGAATAAGCAAATTCAAGTGTTAAAACTAAGAATCTGTATCTGGACTAAACTAGTTACAGGAAAGGGGGAAACAAGTGCAAATACGGGCTTTTAAATCAGAAAGTTGAGAGAGATGGAAAAACTGCCCAAATGGCCAATAACTAAAATTTCTGGGCCAGAACCACTCCTTATGTGGTAGATAGGTTACCTAGTGCTTACCACTCCCAGTGATAAGCTAGAAGGCTTCCCTCCAACACAGAAAGCTTGGGTTATATTGATTAGGCTTGTAAGGGCTTTTAGGCCGTTAGCCTAGTAATCTTCTGTGAACCTGTGGACTCAGTTTTCTTTACTGCATTTTTTACTATAATGATAATCAAAATGAACATCTTGGTTGTGTCCAACCTATTTCTACCTGTGTAGCTTCTCACTTTTTGAAGCATAAATGAAGTTTGGCAACAAACTAAGTTGTCCCGGGACATCTTCATGGGGGAGGCTAGGTTAACATCAGGGGGAGTTAAGTGGGTTGGAGAGATGAAAGGGTTAAGTGGAGCAGGGATGGTTGGGAGGAAATGAGATAATGATGGGGTGGGGCTTAAGAGGTTTAGTCTAGTGTAGTTGCGTTTCGCAATCACATTTTGGCATGAACTTGCTAAGGCGGGGTACGCCCATGATGACCTATAGGTATACCAGGAGAAAGGTAGGCCTCTGGGCACTGGTTGGTGGCAGGTAGGCTGGGGTATGAATTTATGAATAATTTTGCAATCGGTGGCCTGGGTAGCTAGTCAGGTTTTTAATTTGGGTCTTTCAGCCAGTTATTGAAATATGTTAGTTTATCAGGACAGTCTCTTTTTCGGCTCACGCGGGGAGGTTTGGCTTTAGCATTCCTTGGTGGTGAGGGTGTTGGTACATAATTCCAGCAGTCAGGGTGGCTGGAAGCACCACAGATTCCTTTTTGAATGCTTCAGGATCAGTGTTAGGCTTCCCTGAGGTAACTCGGTTGTCTGTGTGGGGAGTGTGATGTGATGCAAGGGGGAGGGGTAGGGTGGTACTTTAGTTGTGCAGGAGCTGGCTTTCTTATGCAAAAAAAAAAAAAAAAAAAAAAAAGGCAAAAGGAAAGCAGTGTTGAGGGTATGCCTTACTTTCTTGGTAGTGTTCAGGATGACCGAGGTCTCTGTAGTTCCTTCTCTTTTTCGTTTTCTCTTTGTGAAGTAGTCATTGACGTTAGGCTGGGGTTACCACAAGCCATGAGAGTTTCACTGGCTTGACTTCACTACCTGAACAGTATCCCACAGTGCATGCATAGTGCATCTATAACCATCACAAGGGGAGAGCCCATCAGAGAGTTCATTCAGTTGTACCCATCTGCTTACAAAGTCGGTAATTGTAAGTAATTACCAACAGATTTCGCAGACCTGTCTCACCTTGGGACAGCTGCATTTCAGCTATGGGTAAGGTGTTAGATGATGTGCTTGTAATAAGGAAGTTAGAAACATAGCCACTGGTCCACCCTCAAAACAGTTACAGAAATAGCCAGATATTCAAGCCCATGCTTATTGGGTTTTAGTTCGGCCTGTCATTTCTGATCAGTAGCTGATTATGGTTGCATTACTTTTTAGCTCATTACATCGTATAGTCGTTGGGCTGAGCCAAGCCATTTGTACAGAACTGGGGACAATTTAACTGTTATTGTAATTCACTTTGCAGGCTAGCCCTGCTTGGTGTTTTTGGCTGACTGTTTACCTTTGGTGGTTTGAAGTCACGGTTCATCCTTGCCGACTGCTGGGGTGCAGGTGTTTGGGTTGCAGCATGCCTCTCAAGAGTTCAGTTATGCCTCTAGGCTGCCCTGAATTTTATAGAGGATACCAGGGTCTAGCCTAAATTTGTCTTTGCATGTGTTTGGGTCCTGACTGCAAGTTTTGGCTTGGTCAAAGCTGTGCAACCTTTGAGTGGGTTTTGAGTGTGTCTGGACTTGGGGCTGCTGTGCGGTCTTTTGTTGCGACCGGGAGTCCGTGAGAAGTGCATGGACTATGTCGACCACATTGTTTGGGTCGCTTGAGATGTAGCTTTACATTGAATGTCCACTACTTGCTTGTAGTTGACTGCTAAGTAATTTTATGCTGTAATTGATTGCATTGCTTCGTGCTTTTCTGCCACGGACTGTTCAGGCATCAGATGGTGGATTGGTCCAGATTCCTTGTCACCAAGTTTGCATTTGCATACCAAGTAGTCAGTATTTTCAGTGCTGGTGGTAGGTTTGTTTGAGCTTTTGGCTGTTATCAAGGACATGTTTGATGAAGCACTTCGTGCCTTGGCTGACGAGAACGTCCTAGCAGTGACAGGAAAAGACTGTTCGTTTGTGTTAAGAATTCCATGTAGTTGTAGTAAATTCCTGCTTTTAATGGAATTTTGCTAGTTACTTTCCAAAAGTAGCTGATTGTAGGAATTTGGATAGCCTATAGTTTCATGTGAGGATTTCACTTTGTGATTGGATTCTAAGTCCAGAGCAGTAGTTTTCACTCTGCTGAAGGGGTGGGCGGCTTTTCGCGGGCTTTACTGAAGAGGAGTCAAGGCTGTTGCTGCGCATGCATTGTGCTGGCTCTATGGTTAAAGGTTTTGTGCTAACGAGTGCTAGTAGGTAAAGACTACTACATATTTAAAGGAATTCTCTGTAGGTCTAGTATAAAAAAAAAAAAAAAAAAAAAACTGTTTTGAAACGGCAGCCATTAAGAAACTAAGCAGTCATCATGCATTCAGTTTTGCTACAGGTGGAGGCACTTTACAGAGGGAAAGCTTGGGTATGTATCTGATTCTAGGTTGAGATAACAAAGTGCTATCCTGAGGTTCCCCCTTTGGTGTCGCTGTTTGTTATGAATGCAAGTTCTACTGGACCCCAGTCTAGCAGGGCAACTGACATGGTCCTCGGGGTGAATTTCCTATCTCCCATCCAATCATTAAGGTTCCTTTAAAGAGGGACAAAAGGTTCTCTGTGTGACATGTATGGGCAGTCTATTCCAGAGTCTGGGAAGTCTCTGGGTCAGGAACCTATCCCTCCAGCATGCTTTGTTCATTGTGATGACAAGGCTTAGATCCCTGGAGTATGTGATTCTGAGGGAGTGGGATTTCTTTAAGTGTGGCAAGTTCAACAGCTTTTCTATAGTGTTGACATTAATGGGGCTGGGGTTTGACATTGCAGGTTATGCTGGATGTTACTGGTAAGTATTAAGTTGTCTTTGATTTAGAATATGAAGATATGGTTATGGAAATGGGGTGGGTTGGGTTATTTGTTTTGTTAATGTTAATTTAGTTTGGATTTGTTCTGCATTTGGTGGTCCCTGTTTGGAGTAGTTTAGGGCTCTGTGGTGCTCATGTGAGTAACTGTTAGCAGTATAGGGCATCCAAGCAGGTCACTTGTAGTCTACAGTGGGTGGTTCTCAGGGCAGGCCTTACCCAAACTGTCAAAGGATTTGACAGGTGGCATAGCAGTCTGTTCTGGGTTAGGTTTATATCTTGGGCAGTTTCACGGTTGGATGGTTTTTAGGAAGATGAAGTAGATCATTAAGGATGGAACTGGAAGGGTACACAGGCCTGTTTTGTGTATCTGGTTGATTGCATGAGAGGTTGTAACTGCAGTGGAAAGGTGGGGTTTGGAGACTCTCTGCATGCCTCTCAACTGTACAGTTTTGCAGTATTGGCTAGGGTTTGACTCATAATTTGGTGCAGTTGGTATAATGGGGATTGTGGAGTTAAGTTGGATTGCTTAGTATTTCACCTGGTTAATTCAGAGCAGTAACGTAAGCATATGGTATAGAAACAGAATATGAGTTAGGAGAGCCTGAGCATCTGGCGGAATGAGGAGGTGAAATGGGAAAGAAGAGAAGGACGAGGCAATTTGATAGGGCATTGGAAGTATAGCTTCAGTTTTGGCTGCTTTGTCATACAGGTGGGTGGCGGAGGTACATTCCTTCCTGGGTTGGCAGGATAGGTTGTCCTTGAAGATGTCTTGGAATGTGTTACGTATTTTGGATGATTTACATGTATTTTCTTTCTTGCAGATGGGGTCTTGGAATGCTGTGGTTGTAGTTTGGAATAGGTGGGTATAAGATGGAGCCTTCTCCTTACATATTAGAGGATTTACTTTTCTCCTTTTCTTTACAGATGATGGTGTGTCGAGTTCCAGTGGTGAGATACAGTGCGTTCGCAGATGATCATGCTTTGATGTCGAATAAGAGGGAGGTCATTGGGCTGTCGAGAAACAGATTTTGCGTGGACATTGTTTGGTGACCTGAATTGAGGGAGCGCAGAAACTTATGGAGGTTGTTCAATGGAGGTCTCTCTTCCTTGATTGTTGTGCAGTGAGGTCACAGACGGGGAGCTCAAAGTGGCAACAGTTATTGACTGAAATTGCTGAAGGGCAGAAGGCATCATTCGGTGGCTTGAAAGGGGATCTGAAAGGTAACGTTTTTGATAGGTGGGATGTTTTGCCACCTGAATGGGGCTCAAAGTGGGTCTGAGTAATCACCTTATTAAGACGTATTTGAGCTCTGTGTTCAATTAGTGGGAGCTGATTATTGCATTGGTATGTGGGGCAAGTAAGGAAGAGGTAGGTGGGGGGGCCAAGGGGGTAATGGGTGGGGATGGTTATGGGGAGTGTGTGGATCCCACTGGATGAGTAGTGATGACATTAATAGGAGCGCAGGGCTTATTAGGCTAATCCTCTGTGGCTCTTGCAAGCCAGTGAAGTTCAACCCTCGCTTTCTTAAGAACCTTTGGGTGGTTGTATTTACTCATTCAGTGGATGAACCATATTTAGGGGAGGACCAATGAGGTGTTTGATAGGATACTGGAGTTTGTTCCTAACGGGTGGTGTCTTTGGGGTGACAAATTTGTCCCTTGAGTAGGTAGTGTTAATGTTACATAACAGGTTAAGGTTTTACAGAATACCACAAGGATCATTTCATTTGGGGTTGGGTCAATTTTGTGAGTAGAGTTTTAAGAAGCATGGCAGGTAGGCAGTTGGTGGGGTAGTTTTAAAACTGGGTGTGTTGTTACAGGGGAGTTAGAAGGTTTAAAGGAAGCTTGGACAGGTTTAATTGCCTAATAGTGGTATAGATAATATCTTAATTGCCTACTAGTGGTATAGGTAATATAAGGAAAGAGCTGTCCAAGGAAAAGGCCAGGGCCAAACAGGGGTTAAGAATGGTTTAGTAATGAGTGATTTGGGGGTGTTTAAGGCTGGGTATGTAGACTATTACGTTGCGGAGCATAGGTGGGTTTTCGGGAACTAGGTCAAGGGGTGCTGGTTTTCTGCCAGCTAAGGTAGGACATTAAAGTGGAGTTAGACTGTTCCCTATGGTAATGGAGTTGTTGCAGATATAGAACTGGGTAGAGAGTGGGCTAAGGTGATGTGCTACGGTTAACAGGGTCTTGGGTGTGAGACTTGCTACTAGTTTGACTTGGTGCCGTCTTGAGTTCAAGGGTTTATAATTTGTGGTTTGTTGTGGTCATAGGCTGTCAATACATTCAGGTTGAGCCATGATTTAAGCTTTGAAGGCAGCGGGCTAAAAGGGTGTGTGTTCTCTTGGTGTGGATGTTCCGGTATTACAATGGGGTCACGGTAATCCTACTTTATTTAGTTTCATTAGGGCATGTTTCAGTGATGGCATGGCAAGGGGGTTTATGAAGGGAGTCTAAGGTGCTTTACAGATGATGGGTTCACCAAATGATGTTTGGATTGACCCTTCCCTTTATGGAAAGTGGATTGAACAATTTTGGGTAGAAGGGAGGGGGAACAGCCTGGTCAGGCTGGTTGGCGGAGAAGAGGGATAGGCTTGCGCTCTTCTGTTCCCCCGCTGATGTCTGGATGTTCATTTCAAGGATCTGGGGAAAGGAAATGAGCAGTTGGAGGAAGCTTGCAGAATAGATAAGGATGGTGCTTATTTGGTGGAAGGCAATTCAATGGATGGTGTATGACATTAGTTGGAACGCTGCTTCATAAGTAAGGTAAGTGAGCAAAGGTATGGACCCTGCTTGTTGGGCAAGGTGAGTAGGTATGCTGGCCTGATTAACATTACAATAAAAGGTGTATGAAGTGAGATGGGATGCTGCTTCATAAGTAAAGTAAGTGAGTAGAGGTATGGATGCTGCTTACTGGGGCAGGGTGAGTAGGTACGCTGCCCTGATTAACATTAAGGATGTTATGCTGTATTTAGAATCAATTATATCATGAATAGTTGTAATTAATAAAGTTGGTGATCAAAGCTATGTTATGGAAATTTAATAAAGGTCGTCAAATGTCATTTGGTGTAATGTGTCTTATTGAAGGGGACCGGGACAAATTAAGTTTGGCAACAAACTAAGTTGACCCGGGACATCTTCATGGGGGGGGCTAGGTTAATATCAGGGGGAGTTAAGTGGGTTGGGGAGATGAAAGGTTAAGTGGAGGCAGGGATTGTTGGGAGGAAATGGGATAATGATGGGGAGGGGCTTAAGAGGTTTAGGCTAGTGTAGTTGGGTTAAGCAATCACATTTGGAGTGAACTTGCTACCCACCCACCCTCTCTCTTTTCATTGGTGTGGAGTATGTTATTTATCAGTAGGGGTAGGTGGAGAGGAGGGATAGGCTTGCCCTCTTCTGTTCCACCTGTGATGTCTGGATGTTCATTTCAAGGATGTGGGGAAGGGAAATGAGTAGTTGGGGGAAGCTTGCTGAATAGATAAGGATGGTGCTTATTTGGTGGAAGGCAATTCAATGGATGGTGTATGAAGTGAGTTGGGACGCTGCTTCATAAGTAAGGTAAGCGAGCAGAGGTATGGACCCTGCTTGCTGGGCAGGGTGAGTAGGTACACTGCCCTGATTAACATTACAATGAATGGTGTATGAAGTGAGATGGGACGCTGCTTCATAAGTAAAGTAAGTGAGTAGAGGTATGGACGCTGCTTACTGGGGCAGGGTGAGTAGGTACTCTGCCGTGATTAACATTACAAGGATGTTATGCTGTATTTAGAATCAATTATATCATGAATAGTTGTAATTAATAAAGTTGGTGATCAAAACTATGTTATGGAAATTTAATAAAGGTCGTCAAATGTCATTTGGTGTGATGTGTGTTATTGAAGGGGACTGGAACAATTAACTTTTGCAATTTTTTGACAGTGTTTTGCATAGGCTATTATTTCTAGGAAGTTGAAAGTTATTATAGTTGTGTTTTGCATCTAATAGGTCTTTTTTCTAAGTAATCAGGCAGTTTGGTTTTTGACAGTGTTTGAGTCTGCTTGTTTTTCTGAAATAATTTAGGATTTTACTATTGTTATAAAACAATTTTTATTATTTTATAAATAGTCCTTTTAGCCAGCTACTGAGTGTGATGTGTTTGGGGTCAGACTTTATTTGGACTTATTTTTTATCATTACTTTTACATACAACAGGGACTTTTAACTACCCTGCCACCTTTCTAACATACCATTCCCACTTCGAGTACTACAGTTTGCTGCTGCCATCTTGAAATTGCTCAGTTCCATCAGGCAGATCTGTTTTTCTGCCAGGAATGAATGTTGCAATGGGAGTGATCAATCAGCTCCCTGCAAAGAAGTCGCAAAAAGTCTGATGTGTGTGCTGACTCCTTGAACTCTCCAGGGAATCACGTGGTCACCTATAACTGACAGAGCAGGCACTCAGTCCAAGACTCCTGTTTTAGACTCTATTGTTTAATGGCAGACTGTTTTGCAACAGATTTTAGATTGTCCATGATATCTTATAGAATTTTACCTTGTGTTAATTCCCAGTAAGTGGTGCATGTGCAAACTGGTCCTCGGCTTGCTGCTTCCATCCTATTTGTTCTGTAATTAACTGATACAGGCACTGTTGGTAGGGAGGTAACTAATTATGCATTGAACTGCAGATTTCAGGATTACCAAGTCCGTTGAATATGCCCTGGTGAGAGAAGCCAACTGCATATTTCTCCTGATACATCATCTGCCTGGTTATCTACGGATCTTTCTTCAGTTGTTCTTTAGTGTTCTCAGTAATACAGAGTCTAATTATTAAGCATGGATTACTGCCAGAGATTTTAATTCCTATATTAACAGTAAATCCTACAGAATATCAACATAATTCCTCCAGATTATAAAGAGACCTGACTTTGCTCAGGAGGTTTCTACTGCCACACATTTAAGAGGCTCTGTCTTGGGTTATGGCTTTCTTACAGGAAATGGTTATGTCATAGATATCCAGTCTCATAGTCTAACTGTGCCCTGCTATACTTCAAACTAGGGGTCCTTCAGTTTGGTCACCTGATACTGATCTTGTGTGGTTTAAGAACTTAAATGTTTCAGTAAGCGACCTGATACTTCTGTTGATCTGGCTCTAAATGAATTATGCTTCAGATAATCTTGATGAATTTTTACTGTTTATAATGATTCACTTTCATTTGTTCTCTGTCAAGCTGTCCATATGTGTCAGCCTTCAATCCCAACCACCTCTTGTATATGGTGGTACAACCACAAGTTTATTAATATGAGAATGGTTTGTCAAATGTTGTAATGCATTTAGAGGAGGACAGACTTATTTCTGATGCTAATCTTAGTCTGTAAACCCATTACACATTAGGCCAGTTAATTTTAGTACTATTTTTCAAGTTCATAGGTTCATAGTTTCATAGGTTTATAATACGCCTTTATAATCCTAACTGTGCAACCCAAATGTTTCCCAAAAAGTTATATGTTTTAGACATGTATATAGGGGTGATTGCTGGTTATGACATGCTTTACTAACTACCTCTGTCCATCAGAGACATAGATGCCAGACAGGAGTGAATTTTAGTGCCTGTGCTCTTGTAGCATTTATTGTTTGTTTGCAGCTTTTACTTATCTTCTTGTTATGTATGTGTTTTATTTTAGGGGTGCTTAGTTACAAGCACAATAAACGTTTCTCCTAAGAAAGCAGTGTTCTTGTCTTGTAAGATTTTTACCACACAAAAGTAATCCTGACATTCTTTTTTAAGTTGTTGTGAACATCCCTTACAGCTAAACCACCAAACCTGTATAACCACCCAGAACACATATTTTTCCTCCCACAGTGTGGAGACAACACAATTTTTGCAGTAAAGGTTACCAAAACTAGGATTAGTCATCCTCCATTTCTGCCTCCAATTAGTTTAATGATGGTAAAGTTGTGAAGAATGTAGGGCTTTTCAGCCCAGATTTTGCCTCTGCTGTCTTTGAGGAGATCATGAACATCATTTTGTCTCTTATTTTTATCTTCTGTAGAGTAGATTCTGGTTATACAAAGCTCATTGCTGGATGTTTGGTCATGCTTATCATGGACTTTGAGATACTGTAGGCTTCTTTGCTGTAGGGGTTTCGAGCTGCATTAAAATAAGCCTTATACACCCCATTGCTGAAGAAGTGGTTTCTAGGTCCAAAGAATCTAGAGACTAACTAACTGGTATAGAGAATTAATTTTGCTGGGAAGGTTATTGAGAAGGTAGACTATAGAAAGATGTATTCAATTAAACATTTCATGATCTCCTTGATACTTTTTAGTCCATTTTTTAACAAGTTACAGCACTGATGCAGTTATCTTAAGGATCATAAAGGATGTGTTGATGAAGAATTATTGGTTATATGCTATCTTGGCCTTACGTGTTCTGTCAGTAGTGTTTAAAATGAGGGTTATGGGTTCTTTCTTAAGCACATAAGTAGGTAGTGTTGACTTTCTGACACAGTTCTTGCCTGATTTGTCCCAACTTGATTGAATGCTCTCGGCAATTAACTTTGAACAACCATATTTTTGCAGAATTACCTGCTGACCTGTAGAGCTTTGTAGATTTAGCTTTTGTTCTCCTGCTGTAAATTCTGTATGTGTTTCCATTGAGACACATCTGAGTAAAGAGGTTGTGAAGCATTGTTGTTATGCAGATGATATAATGATTTACTCTCCTTTTCTCAGAACTCATTATGTGGTTAAACATCCTGATATATTCTTTGTTTTGTATTAAAATGAATAGATCAAAGTTAATTTAAATCTGGAGAAGAATGAAGCAATGCTCACTTGCATGATACCATCTGCCCATTGCATGTTCACCATTTGTCACCTCTTCTGGGTCTACTTGAACTAAACAAAAGACAGTTGCCTGAAACACATGCCACCATTGCTTGTATAGAAGAACAGTTTTGCAAAACATGCAGCACTGTATGAATTACAGAATTCATCAAGTACAAATGAAAGCAATGGTGGTGGATAAAGCCAAGGTAGGCCTGTAACCATGCCTTTTTTTAAATAGAGTGATTATTCCCACACATCTTCCATGTGAGTGATTCGGCCATAGAACTAATATATGACAAGTGAATGATTACGCAAATGCACACAAGAGGGACTTAGTCCTGAAATCTTGGGGTTGAATGATGTTATCTTGAGGGTTGAAGAACAGTGCTCCACTACATGGTAGGTACAGGAGGGAGTCCACATTGCAGGCATAATTTTTGCAATGTGAGTTTCTATGTGCATTCATGAAAGCATCTCTTTTAGTTGTCAGATCTGCTTGTCATTTTGAGATCTACAATATTCACTAACTACAGTGTTTGATTGTACATAAGCTTGTCAATTTCAACTTTTATACATTATATTCAGATTAGTTGAAGTAGACCCTTAATTTTTAACGGTGGCAATAATCCTAATAGTATTCAATAGGTTGAAATTTGCCCCTTAGGTGTACAGCCATTTCCTTCTCCCGGGGAAAACTCTGCCACTAAAGGACTAGGTGTCAGTAATTAATAAATTATTATATTTGTATCTGTGGGACATCTCCGGAATTAAGCTGCTGTCTGAACTATAGATTTGTGTGCTGCTATATTTCTGGCAAGACCATACAACACTATATCTTGGGATCCCTGAAAATTATTTTTCCCACCTGCAGTGGGTAGAGAATTATGAAAGCAAAGACTGACTGCTCTAATATGCTTTGTGCATTATCATCCTGTGCTATGGGAGTTGTATAGCTGATAGTTTTAGCTCAACTGCTGTTTAAAATCTTGTTTCTTAATTATACACCACAAAAGCTTGCTCTCCATGTAGGGGGTCTTTAGTTATCATATACTTTGATTATCCAGCTTCTGTCTTCTGGGAATGAACTGCTAGGACTTTCATAGCTAAACCTGTAAATATCCTACCACTGATTTTTGTTTCTGTTTAGGACTGTCACTGCAGAAATCAAATCAGAGACTATCCAGGTGCAACTAACCATAGGCAAAACCGCCTTACAGTTTGTAGCATGCTACAGACCACCCTCTCAAACTCAGGAACCCCACACAGCCTTCTTGAAGACACTGGAGAGTATGAATGTCTCTCCAAATACCATCATTTTGGGAGACTTCAACTACCCAAACATAGACTGGGAACATTACTCAAGCCCCAACACTCTAGCCCAAAGGTTCTTAGAATTCATAAACTCAAATGCAATGGAACAACTAGTCACCATTCCCACAAGAGGAGACAATATACTAGACCTGATCATCACAAACATGGGGACAAAAGGCTCCACACCGGAAGTACATCCCTCTTTGGTAAGATCAGACCATAAATTAATCTCACTGGAAATCCACATCCCGCCCCACCCCCTGCACAAAAGACCACAGTGAAGAACTTCTCAAAAGCAAACTTCACACTTCTTAAGACTGAAGTGGTATCTTCAAGGCCCCTGGGCCAGTGGAAATCACAACCAACACTGCTGAATCCCTTGCAAATGCCTTCTATGGGCACCTTCAAGAATGCATGGATCATGCAATCCCAAATAAAACCAAGACCCATTCCCCAAAGGCAGGCGACCGGTCTGGTGGACACCAGCCATAAACAAACTTTACAACAGAAGGAGGAAG
Organism: Protopterus annectens; assembly: GCF_019279795.1. Lineage (NCBI taxonomy): Eukaryota > Metazoa > Chordata > Ceratodontiformes > Protopteridae > Protopterus > Protopterus annectens. Next base: position 1,115,041,673 of record NC_056729.1, on the reverse strand, counting down.
CTACTACATGACAGAGCAAAATCCCTAAAAGGAAAGGCATCTCTGATCAGTACTAGCAAAAACTACGATCACTCATAAAATCATCCAAGGCCAACTTTGAGAGAAAAATCGCAAATGACACAAAAGACAATTACAAGGCCTTCTTTAGCTATGTTAGAAACCTGGGTGGAAACTCCCAGATATGCTCAGAGTTAGTCCAAAATGACACAAAATACACTGAACCCACTGACATTGCCAACATTCTGGCAGACAGGTTCAGTGCAAATTTCTCCTCCCTCCCCCAAAAGGAGAAATAACTATCCCAGCAGAGTGTAGCCTCCCTAACATCTCAGATGCCCAGGTGAGAGCCGCCCTCTCTAAAGCTAAAAACACAGCATCAATGGGACCGGATGGTGTCCCGGGCTGTGTGCTACATGAACTCCAAGAGGAACTAAACCCACACATAAGGCTGCTGTTTAATCTTAGCCTTACCACAGGATACGTACCCAAAGAGTGGCGTACGGCAACAGTGGTCCCACTTCACAAAGGCGGTGCTTCTACGGACCCTGGAAATTACCGCCCCATAAGCCTGACGAGCCTGGTCTGCAAAGCTATGAAGAGGATCATTATGGAACTCATAAACAAAGACATTGGGGACCTACAGACATTGGATACTACCCAATTTGGCTTTGTCAAGGGCAGATCCTGCCTTCTGAACTTGGTCGACTTTTTTGAAACAGTCACTAAGGCCATTGATGAGGGTAAGGCATTTCACACAGCCTACCTTGACCTTGCAAAAGCCTTTGACACAATACCCCACTCGGGCATCATAGACAAACTTACCAGCTTAAATGTAAACCCATATGTCACAAGATGGGTTGCAAACTGGCTCAAGAACAGAACCCACAGGGTCAGAGTTGCTGGAGCTATGTCAGACTCTAAGTCTGTCACAAGCGGTGTCCCACAGGGCTCAGTCCTGGGACCCCTCTTGTTCGGCATTTATTTTTCCGAGGTACAGGCAAACATAGGAGGATTGTGGCTGACAAAGTTCGCAGATGACTGCAAACTGGGCGCCATAATTGATACTCCAGCGGACACAAACATCCTTCAGAGAGGCCTCATAGAAACGGATAATTGGTGCCAGAGCCATGACCTTAAGCTAAACGCCAAAAAATGTATAGTCATACCCTTTGGGAAAAACAAGGTACCGACAAATTACCACATAGGCGGTAATCCATTAAGTACGGAAGAGGTAATCAGGGACCTAGGGACCCAGGTTGACAGTAACCTCTCATTTGACACTCACATTGCCAAAGTGGTTAGGAAGACCTTCTATATTGCCCACCTTATCATGAAGGGTTTCACATCTAGATCAAGAGATGTCTTTGTGCCCTGTACTCTTCTCTTATCAGGCCAATGATTGAGTACAATGCCCCATTTGGGATGTATCTCACCCGACACCTGCAGCAGTTGGAAAGACCCCAAAAGTTCCTCACCAAGAGGATAAAGGGTCTTAAACATATGTCATATGCTGCCCGACTGAAAAACTCCAGCTCTATTCAGTCGCATACCGCCTACTCAGAGGTGATCTGTGCCTGACGACAAGGCCATGTCCAATCCTGAATTAATGGACATGCTCCACCTCAGAAAATCCAAATCCATCAGAGCCACGAGAACAAGTGACTTAAACCTCAACACAGAAATAAATAGAACATGCTGGAGGGACAGATTCATAACCCAGAGGCTCCCTACACTCTGGAACAGAATCCCAGTCCATGTTAGGCAGAGCCCCTCACTGACTCTATTCAAGAGAAATCTCGACGAGTGGATGGGAGATCGTAGGTTTACCCCGGGGGTCATCTCTTTGTCACTACTAGACAGAGGCATAGTAAACTAAACCCTAAAAGGGCGTAGAATTCTCATCCTAAGGGGTGGTGTAAGCCACATACACTCTGGCTAGGCTTATAAATGCCCTAGGGCAGATAGCCTAGTATGAACCTATGAACCTATGAACCTATGAACTGTCTTTCCAGCTGTGTAGTTGTGAAACTAAGCTCTTATTTATGAGATCCTTGAAATAATTAAAACTAAAGAGTAAAAAGGTTACCCAGACAAACCTTTCAGTAAAAACTAATAGAAAAACTTAGCCAAGCTAGAGTTTTCACTTTGTAATACCTTAAATCTTTTGAATAGAAGTCCATAGGATATATGCAAATGACCCATTAAGGACATTAAGTGTTTCAGCTGCATGGCTTACTGCCCATGACTTTTTACTTTTCAAGTCTTTATGGATACAATTCAGGTCAACAAAGCCAAACTCCACTAGTTGTGGACATGCATGTTTTGGCCTTCTTATTGGCCTCATCTGCACAGCATAAGTGGATTGTCTGGCTGTACTTTAGAAACACCCAGCTGATTATATGATTTTTATTCAGAGGTTGCATCTAAATCTGGCTTGAGATGTTTTGATGCTGATATCATTACAACCTTGTTTTAATAATAATGCAGTGCTATATTTTATATTACACGTCTGCATTTGGCTGTTTTAAATTGCACTGCTATGCTACTGGTTTCACATTAATTTTGTAAGTTGAGTTCAAGCACTTACATATTTTTGTAAGTTTTCTCGCAATTGTGCTGGCTTTGCTTATACAGCTCACTCAGTACCATTACATTCCTCCTAGAAAATGGCATCCCATCATGATTTCAGTGCCCCATACCTCACTGTGCAACCTCTAGGTTATGTGCACTATGCAGTTTTATCAATTGTCTTTGCACAATTCCAATATATTTCCCAACAACTTATTGCTAAGACACTGCAAAGCATGCTCCTGCTGCTTTCTAGAGTGAATTTATTAGGCCTAATTTCTAATTAAATGTACATGCTGAGTTGTGAAGTCTTAACTCTGTTTAACAAATAAGCTAATGCAAATTACTTCTACTGCAACATATTTAAGTATACTCTCTTCTGGGTGCTTTAAAGCTTAGCCACCTTTCCATCATGACTTTTTCACTTCCTCATAATATTGCCTTCTCATTTGTTTGCTGATTGCGAAATTGTTTTTCAAATGTAATGGTGATCTTTTAGTTTGTACTTGGTTAGAAGTACAGGCTAACCAGCTCTTCCTTTTACCTTTGCAGACAAAAAGGCTCATTACTTTGGCATTTTATGATGTTTGAAGTCATGAAGAAAAGTGACCATTTAAAAAAGTCTTGCACCTCCACATTGTCCCATGATTAAGACTTTGTAGATCAATCCCCATGTACTCGTACTTAGTGTTAAAATCAGTAAACATATTAAGGCTACCACTTGAATGCAGGTGATTTACTGCCAAAGTGGAACTGCATGAGGTATGACCATATATGGTATCTACTGATATCCTAGCCATCTCTAAATCTTGACAAAAAATTAGGCCTTATAATCAGTGCCAGCCTAAATATCAAGTTGCCCAGTATTTCTCCTTTAGATATGATTGTCCCAGTACAAGAACTAGAGATGAAAGTCCTCTTCAACTACATGCTACCTTACTTGATGTTAACCTGTTACGTAATGTGCATGCCCCTAATTGTGTTATTTCCTCTATACTTCTTGGTTTCCATATAAAGTCAGACAGTAGATTACATTTTCAATGTTTGCTGCTTCTGTACTGTGATGATATGCATATATTCAGTGTATACTTTCTAACATTATTTTTTTCTGTACTTTAAGAATTCATCTATTTCTTATTTTATTTTATTTTTTCATTTGTTATTTATATTAACTGTAATTGTTGATTAAGACAATGTTAAATATCGGTGTTGGTTAAGACAATTGCCATTGGCTTTGGTCATGGTTAAAAATGGTCATATAACCAGCATACCTACCCACCTAAAAAGAATAAATAAATTAATTTTTACTGTGATTAATTGATTTCATTGGAAACCTTGCTAGTTTTACTGTGATCAATCAATTTCATTAGAAAGCTTGGTAATTTTACTGTGATCAATTAATTTCATTGAAAAGCTTGCTAATTTTACTGTGTTTAACTGATTTCATTGAAAAGTTTGCTAGTTTTACTGTGATCAATTGATTTCATTGGAAAGCTTGCTAGTTTTGCTAGTTTTACTGTGATTAATCAATTTCTTTGGACAGCTTGCTAGTTTTACTAGGATTAATTGATTTCTTTGGAAAGCTTGCTAGTTTTACCGTGATTAATCGATTTTATTGTCATGCTTGCTAGTTTGACTGTGATTAATTGATTTCATTTGAAAGCTTGCTAGCTTGCTAGCTCTGATTAATTGATTTCATTAGAAGGCTTGCTAGTTTTACTGTGATTAATCAATTCCATTGGAAAGCTTGCTAGCTATTATTCTAGCTAGGGTTATTAGCCAATATTTTGGCTGTTTATAATCAGGATGGCTGGTATCATTAATTGCTTTTATTAACTGATAATTAAGATGTTAATATGAATGATTGTATCTAATACACTTAAGTCTTATCACCAGGGTATTTTGTAGTACATTGCAGTATGTTTTTCTAGGCTTTAGTTAGCTACTGTGTTAATTGTAATCTGTGCCCTAAACTGGCTTTGTTTTTCTAACATGGGTATTATTCTAGTTTTTTAGGGGTCTATTTCCTTTTGTTTGAATGTCTTGACACTTCACTATTTATTTGACATGCCAACACTTTGAAATTTTACAAAGATGAAGGAGGAGCTTTTTGTGGAGTGTCCAGACAATATGAATGTTATCCCTTCTACCCACTTTTTTGCCCACACTATCGCTCAGAATTTAGTTTCCCCTGTAATCACCTTGGAGCACATGTTAGAATCTCGGTCAACTGCTAAAAATAATACTTCCGTGGGACCAAACAAAATACGAGGCTACATTCTCATCAGTGCCATGTATGCACAATCTGAACCTCTTCTGAAACTGTTCAACTTCACCTGTCTACAGGGTTTGTTCCTGATCCCTGGAAAAAAAACACTGTGACTCCCCTATAGACCCAGGTAATTACAGATCCATGAGCCTCACCAGCCTTACATTTAGGCCATGGAATGTCTCATAGCAGAACTTATTTATATAGATCTAGGCAACTTAACTGATCTAGATCCCAGTCAGTCTGGTTTTCTGAAGGTCAGGCCCCATCTTTAGAAACTAGTAAGCTTCTTTGAAAAGGTTACAGGAGATTGGACAGTGGTCATTTTGTGCACACAGCTTATCTCAAACCTTTTGAAATATTTCCCCATGCTGCTATTATTGCAAAATTAGATAAACTTAATGTAAATCTCTGCCTTGTCTGCTGGATTATATATTGGCTATCCAACAGATTCAAGTTGTGAAAGCTGCTGTTTCCCCCTCTGGATATACATTTGTAACTAGTGGGGTGAAACAGAGATCAATTCTGGATCCTTTTCTGTATGAGATTTGTTCTGCATACATCCAGGCCAATATCCAGAAGTGTGTTTGACCAAGCTTGCTGACAGCTGCTAACAGGACACTGCTATCTGCTCATCCACTGATACAATACAGCCCCAGCAAGGGATGGAATATTCATATAAAATCATACTCCTCTTCAGACAGATACAGTCATAAGAGACCTAGTTACTTACATGAATATCTTTCTCTCATTTAAGTGTCATGCTTCCACTGCAGTCAGGAAATCCTTCTATCTGGCCAAGTTAATTTCTAAGAGAATATTTTCAAGATCCAAAGAGGTCATCCTACCACTGTACTTTTCCCTTATTATACCCATTAAGGAAAACAATGCCCCCTTTGATGTGTACATATTTAGGCATATCACTCACCTGAAAAGACTCCAAAGATTTCTAACCAAGAAAATGAAAACTCTTAAATCCTTCAACTACCCCCCTATAGATTAGTATGACTCTCCTTATACTGAGCAGCCTACAGATTGCAGTGAGGTGTCCTGTGTCTTGCTTTTTGAGCCATGAAAAGACCTAGTCTGACTTGATCAGCTATTTCTTCACAAAAGCTTTGGATCTACGAACAATCACAGTAAGGACTTAAGTCTACACCAACAATTAAATAAGACATGCTGAAGAGACAGGTTCCTTACTCATCGTATTCTTAGCCTATAGAATAAGTTGCCATTGCAGGCCAAACAAAATACTACTTTGGCTACCTTTAAGGTTAATGCTGATGACTGGAAGGGTAGACACAACCCCAGGGTTACCATGTACTGCCCTGTTTGATCTGGGAGGTGAGCATTATTAACTGCTCGAAAAGGGTGACAAGAACATTTAAGTTTGTCTCCTTAAAGATTTATATCACTAGGTATATTATGATTCCTATGACTACTTGCCTAGTATTTTCCTATGTTCCTAATTGGGAACTCCCTAGTTTGGTTTCTCCTAGTTGCCATAGAGGAAAATTTGAACAAAACAGATGGCCTTCTTATCTGGTTAAGGAGCCAGTGTTTGCTTCTTCTTACCTATGCAAAATATGGGATGCATTCCTCTCAATTATACAGATTTTCACAGAATGTCCAGAATTTTTGTTTCAGTTTTTGGTCTGTTCTTCACAAAATTTGTGCTTTTCTGGCAAACCACTGAGGAGTGAAGTCACTAAATAATGACACAGACTTCAGTTCCAGACTTCAGATGCTTCAAAAAATGCATGCTAATAAAACTCTTGTTATTTTAACAAATTTCTAAGTTTATTAGGGCCCCATTATTTTAGGCTTTGCCCAGATTTCTTTCTTTTCTGGGATGCACATGAAAGACCTCTACAACTGGGCAAAACTACGACCAAAGATTCAGCCCCTATCCACATTTCATACTGTCTGTCTTCTCCTTCCTTAACAACAAACCACCCAGCAACCTCACTACGTCAGACAGTACTAATCATCATCAACATCCTTTATCCCTCCAGCTGGTATCTACCTCTTGCATCAACAAATACCTCTTAAAACTAAAACATTCCACAGCAGCTGCTGACAACCTGCCACCAGAGTATCTCAGAATCACTACAGATGCTATAGCTTACCCTGTATCTATACTTATAAAACATTCAATTGCAGAAAGCTACATCTGATTTCTTTTATATACTTCCTTTTCCATATATCACTGCCATCTGGATAAAATCCAGCATCACATTTCTACATAAAGGGGGACATCCACCAGCCACTGACCTCTTCAGTTAATGACCTATTGCTGTTTTACTTTCACTCTCCAAAATATTAGAAACATGAATTAATTCTTAACTCCTTTCCCATCTTTACAGTAACAATCTCCTCTCCAACACTCACCATGGTTTCCAATCTCACCACAGCACCACTACTGCTCTGCTCAGTTTTAAGAAAATCATATACACTAATAGAAACACTAGCAACCTAATATCTTCACTCTTCTTAGACATGTCAAAAGAATTTGACACAGTTTCACACCAATGCCTCCTACATAAACTAGTCTTCCTAGGAGACTCTTCCATTCATCCCTTACCTGGTTCCACAGCTGTCTCACCAACAGACTCTAGGCTGGAAAATGGAAATGTTTCTGTTGGTCTCTTTTGGTATTCCTCAGGAATCTCTTCTAGGCCCTTTGCTATTTAACATAGTTACTAATAATCTTCATAAAGCTTCCAAAGAAGCTTCCATAATGCAATATACAGATGATGCCATGCTCATATGCCCTGCACCAAGTCCATCGCTACTCCACATGATGATCCAAGACTCCCTTTCCTCAACTGAAGCCTGACTAGATGACAACCAACTACTTTAAAATGTTTTAAAAAATATTAATGCTGTTTTTATCCAAATCTGTGTTAGCACAGAAACCATCCTTCATTAACATATCACCAAATAATTCCTCAGTTTAACAGTTTCCAACACAAAGCTTCTTGGTGTCTTAATTGATAATAAGTTAAAATATGATCAACACATCACTAAAGCAATCAAGAAACCTCACCAAACATTGGGCTTCATCTACAGAAACAAACCCTTCCTCACTGATTAGTCTAGGAATTCTTTCGCAACATCTTATCTTCTCTCTTCACTTGTCTATGCGACACCCATCCCGAACATTATACTCAGTGATCAGCCAAATGACTGCCGAGTGCAGTGGAGCAATTATGTCCCTGGATCTGGATGTCATAACTTTATATGTAAGTTGTGCACTGAAAAAGGACTTCCCTACAGTACTGCATACGTATATGGTGATTGAAGGACAGCTTATTGTCGAAAAAGGATTCTAGATTTCTAAGTACAGGCTCAGTTTAGAGTGGGGTATTGTCAGTATGATAGATACAAGGAGAGTCATGCTTGCCAAAGGATACAATTATGCATTTCTTGATATTAAATATTAATCTATGGTTTTAACACCAACTATTTGCTTGTGACAGGCCCCCTTGTAGGATTCTGATGTTTTCTGGGGAGTTTATGATAACACCAAGTTTGCAGTCATTTGCAGACTTGATCAGCCACAAATCCTTAGCATTAGAGAAGTAAATACCAAAGAGGGGTGGCCCAAGCATTGAACCCTGATACCCTCAGCTAGTGACAGATCTTTTGGGGGAAATAGAGCCCCTCATCCTTACTTCCTGGCTTTATTTGTGAATCAATTTGCTAACCAATGAGTTACATACAGATTGACATTTAAAAGAAAGAGTTTATTTTTCATACCTAAGCATGGAAGGGTGTTGAGCACCTTTGCAAGGTCTAGATATGCAGTGTACACTGCTTTGCCCACATCTATTTTTTTTGTGATTTGTACAAAGAAATCAGCCAGGTTAAGTAGGCAGAACCTGGCCTTAATGGATCTGAACTGGACTGGGTCAAGAGTCCATAAGTTACCTACATCACTGTTTATGAGTTACATAATAATCCTTTTCATGGCTTAACAGATGAAACTGGTTTATTGGGCTATAGCTACCTGATTCCACTATAGCCCCAGCTTTGCTCAAGGAAATGACCGCTGCTGCATTCCATTCACTTGGCACAAAACCTGTTTTGAGACTAATATTGAATAGCCTTTGTAAGGGATCTGACAAGTCATGTTTTAGGCTAACTGGTAGGCAGCCTGTTATGTTTTCTGGCTCCACTGACATAGTATTCTGGGCCTTCGGCAGTGGAGTGAGAACTGTGAGAGAAGGGTGTACATGCAAGTATTTCATATGAGAATATTGGCGGGGAGAGGTGGTGCATTTAGATCTAAATTTGTTGGCCAGTAGATTGGCTGTATCCTCTAGGTCTCTGTACATGATATCATATACTATAACCTCTGTACAGTGCTTGACATTGTTTCTGAGGTTTCTAACATAGCTAAAAAAGTTTTGTGGTTATCCTTCACCTCAGTGGCTTTTTTATCTCATATATTGCTTTAGTTGATTTGATTGTTTAGTTTAGTATATGCAGACAACAGTACAGATTTCCATACCGGATCGGTCGAGGCCCGGGTTAACAACGACCACCACCAGTACTGTTAGCCAACACGGTGTTGGCAGAAATTGGGCTACTGTTGGCTGAAGGAGAAGAAGAGGGGGAAGGCATGCCCGAAAGCAGAAAGAGAGGAGGAAGGTTAGGAGTGTAGTAGTGAGAGTAGGAACTTTGAATGTTGGCAGTATGACTGGTATAGGGAGAGAGCTAGCTGATATGATGGAGAGAAGGAAGGTTGATAAATTGTGTGTGCAAGAGACCAGATGGAAGGGAAGTAAGGCCAAGTGTATAGGAGGTGGGTTCAAATTGTTCTATCATGGTGTGAATGGGAAGAGAAATGGGGTAGGGGTTATCCTGAAGGAACAGTATGCCAAAGTGTTTTGGAGGTGAAAAGAGTGCCTGATAGAGTGATGTTTATGAAGCTGGAAATTGATGGTGTAATGATGAATGTGGTTAGTGCATATGCTCCGCAAGTTGGGTGTGTGATGGATGAGAAAGAAAAACTGTGGAGTGAGTTGGATGAAGTAGTGGTGAGTGTACCCAAAGGTGAGAGACTGGTGATTGGAGTGGACTTCAGTGGGCATGTTGGTGAAGGGAACAGAGGGGATGAGGAAGTGATGGGCAGGTATGGTGTTAAGGAAAGGAATGCAGAAGGTCAGATGGTAGTGGATTTTGCAAAAAGGGTGGACATGGCTGTGGTGAATACGTATTTTAAGAAGAGGGAGGAGCATAGGGTGACGTACAAGAGTGGAGGAAGATGCACTCAGGTGGATTATATCCTATGCAGGAGGGCCAGTCTGAAGGAGATTGGAGACTGTAAAGTGGTGACAGGGGAATAGTGGTCTGCAGGATGATGTTGGTGATAAAGAAGAGGAAGACAAGTGTGAGAGCAATGCCAAGGATCAAATGGTGGAAGTTGAAAAAGGGTGATTGTGAGGTGGAGTTCAGTGAAGAGTTAAAACGGGCACTGGGGGGCAGTGAAGAGCTACTGAATAGCTGGGTAACTACAGCAGAGATGGTAAGGGAGACAGTTAGAAAGGTGCTTGGTGTGACATCTGGACAGAGGAAGGAGGACAAGGAGACCTGGTGGTGGAATGAAGAAGTACAGGAGAATATACAGAGGAAGAGGCTGGCAAAGAAGCAGTGGGATTGTCAGAGAGATGAAGAAAGTAAGCAGAAGTATAAGGAGATGAGGAGCATGGGAAAGAGAGAGGTGGCAAAGTCTAAGGATAAGGCATATGGAGAGTTGTATGAGAGATTGGACACTAAAGGGGAAAAAAAGACCTGTACTGATTGGTTAGACAGAGGGACCAAGCTGAAAAAGATGTGCAGCAGGTAAGGGTGATAAAGGATAGTGAGGGAAATGTACTCACAGGTAAGGAAAGTGTGTTGAGCAGAGGGAACGAGTACTTTGAGGGGCTGATAAATGAAGAGAATGAGAGAGAGAGAGAAGGTTGGATGATGTGGGGATAGTGAATCAGAAAGTGAAACAGATTAGCAAGGAGGAAGTACGGACAGCTATGAAGAGGATGAAAAATGGAAATGCTGTTGGTCCAGATGACATACCAGTGGAAGCATGGAGGTGTTTAGAAGAAATGGCAGTGGAGTTTTTAACCAGATTGTTTAATGAAATCTTGGAAAGTCAGAGGATGCCTGAGGAGTGGAGAAAAAGTGTTTTGGTACCTATTTTTAAGAATAAGGGTGATATGCTGAGCTGTAGTAACTACAGAGGGATAAAACTGATCAGTCACAGCCTGAAGTTATGGGAAAGAGTAGTGGAAGCTAGGTTAAGAAGGGAGGTGATGATTAGTGATCAGCAGTATGGTTTCTTGCTGGGAAAGAACACTACAGATGTGATGTTTGCTCTGAGTGTTGATGGAAAAATATAGAGAAGGTCAGAACGAGTTACATTGTGTCTTTGTGGACTTGGAGAAAGCATATGATAGGGTGCCTAGAGAGGAGTTGTGGTATTGTATGAGGAAGTCGGGAGTGGCAGAAAAGTATGTAAGAGTGGTACAGGATATGTACGAGGGTAGTGTGACAGTGGTGAAGTCTCCAGTGGGAGTGACAGATGCATTTAAGATGGAGGTGGGATTACATCAAGGATCAGCTCTGAGCCCTTTCTTATTTGCAATGGTGATGTACAGGTTAACAGACGAGATCAGACAGGAGGCCCCATGGACTATGATGTTTGCAGATGACATTGTGATCTGCAGTGAGAGTAGGGGCCAGGTTGAGGAGACCCTGGAGAGGTGGAGATATGGTCTAGAGAGAAGAGGAATGCAGGTCAGCAGGACTAAGACAGAATATGTGTTTGTGAATGAGAGGGAGGATAGAAGAATAGTGAGGATGCAAGGAGTAGAGGTGGCAAAGGTGGATGAGTTTAAGTACTTGGGATCAACAGTTCAGAGTAACGGTGAGTGTGGAAGAGAGGTGAAGAAGAGAGTACAGGAAGGGTGGAATGGGGGGAGAAGATTGTCAGGAGTGATTTGTGACAGTGTGACCAGTAAGAGTGAAAGGAAAGGTCTACAAGAGGGTAGTGAGACCAGCTATGTTGTATGGGTTGGAGACGGTGGCACTGACAAAAAGGCAGGAGTAAGAGCTGGAAGTGGCAGAGTTAAAGATGTTAAGATTTGCACTGGCTGTGACAAGGATGGACAGGATTAGGAATCAGTATATTAGAGGGTCAGCTCAGGTTGGACGGTTTGGAGACAAAGTCAGAGAGGCGAGATTGCTTTGGTTTAGACATGTGCTGAGGAGGATGGAAAAGGATGCAAAGGATGGAGCTGCCAGGTAAGAGGAAAATAGGAAGGCCTAAGATAAGGTTTATGGATGTGGTCAGAGAGGACATGTAGGTGGTTGGTGTGACAGAGCAAGATGCAGAGGACAGGAAGAAATGGAAACAGATGATCCACTGTGGCGACCCCTAACGGGAACAGCCGAAAGAAGAAGAAGAAGTAAGCACTTTTGTCATCTTAAGAGTTCATAGGTTCATAGGTTCATAGGTTCATACTAGGCTATCTGCCCTAGGGCATTTATAAAGCTAGCCAGAGTGTGTTTGGCTTTCATCACCCATTTTAAATGAATTTTGCTATGCCCTTTTTCGAGGATAGTATACTGTGCCTCTGTCTAACAGTGACACAGAAGTGATACCCAGGGTAAACCTACGATCTCCCATCCACTCATCAAGATTCCTCTTGAAGAGAGTCAATGAGGGACTCTGCCTAACCTGGACTGGGATTTTATTCCAGAGTGAAGGGAGCCTCTGGGTTATGAATCTGTCCCTCCAGCATGTCCTATTTATTTCAGTGCTGAGGTTCAAGTCTCTCGAGTACATAGCTCGATGGGATTTGGATTTTCTGAGGTGCAGCATGTCCATTAATTCCGGGTTGGACATGGCTTTATACATCAGGCACAGATCGTCTCTGAGCAGGCTGCATGCCACTGAGTAGAGCTGGAGTTTCTTTAACCAGGCAGCATATGGCATCTGTTTGAGCCCTTTGATCCTCTTGGTGAGGTACTTTTGGGGTCTTTCCAGTTGCTGTAGGTGTCTGGTAAGTTACATCCCAAAAGGGGAATTGCACTCAGTTATGGGCCGGATGAGGGATGAGTAAAGAGGCACGATGACCTCCCCTGATCTAGATGTGAATCCCTTCATGATTAGGTGGGCTATATATATAAAATGTTTTTCTAACCACTTTGGCCATGTGGTTTTCAAATGAGAAATTGTATCAACTTGGGTCCCCAGGTCCCTAATTACTTCTTCTGTACTTAATGGATTACCACCTATGTGGTAATTTGTGGGCACTTTGTTTTTGCCAAAGGGGATGACTATACACTTTTTGGCATTTAGCTTGAGGCCATGGCTCTGGCACCAGTTGTCTGTTTCTATGAGGCCCTTTTGGAGGATGCTTGTGTCGGCTGGAGAGTCGATTATGGTGCCCAGTTTGCAGTCATCTGCGAACTTGGTCAGCCACAGTCCTTCCATGTTGGCCTGTACCTCCGAGAAATATATACCGAACAAGAGAGGTCTCAGGACTGAGCCTTGTGGGACGCCACTTGTAACTGGTTTGGAGTCTGACATGGCTCCAGCAATTCTAACCATGTGGGTTCTGTCCTTGAGCCAGTTTGCAACCCATCTAGTGACATATGGGTTTATATTGAAGCTGGTGAGCTTATCTATAATGCCAGAGTGGGGTATTGTATCGGAGGCTTTTGCAAGGTCCAGGTAGGCTGTGTGGACCACCTTCCCCTCGTCAATGGCCTTGGTGACTGTTTCAAAGAAATCGACCAGGTTTAAGAGGCAGGATCTGCCCTTAACAAAGCCAAACTGGGTAGGATCCAGTGTCTGTAGGTCCCCAATATCTTTATTTATGAGGTCCATGATGATCCTTTCCATAGCTTTGCAGACCAAGCTAGTCAGGCTTATGGGGTGATAGTTTCCAGGATCCGTTGAGGCACCACCTTTGTGGAGAGGGACCACTATTGCTGTATGCCACTCTTTGGGTACATATCCTTTAGTAAGGCTGAGACTGAAAAGTAGTTTTATGTTTGGGTTTAGCTCTTCTTGGAGTTCATGTAGGACGCAGCCTGGGACACCATCTGGTCCCATTGATGCTGTGTTCTTTGCTTTGGAGAGGGTGTCTCTTACCTGAGCATCTGAGATGTCAGGGGGGCAGCACTCTGCTGGGATAGATATTTGCCCTTTTGGTGGGGGGGGAGAAGTTTGCGCTGAACCTGTCAGCTAGGATGTTGGCAATGTCTGTGGGTTTGGTGTATTTTTTTGTAATTTTGGACTAATTTTGAGCATATCTGGGAATTCCCACCCAGGTTCCTAACATAACTAAAGAAAGCCTTGTGATTATCCTTAGTGTCCTGTGCAATTTTTCTCTCTAAGCTGGTCTTAGATGATTTTATGAGTGCCCGTAGTTTTTTGCTAATACTGATCAGAGATGCCTTCCCTTTTTGGGATTTTGCTCTATCATGTAGTAGCTTCCTCCTTCTATTGTATAGTTTGTTTATGGCTGGGGTCCACCAGACAGGACGCCTACCTTTGGAGGATTGGGTCTTGGTTTTATTTGGGATTGCATGATCCATGCATTCCTGAAGGTGTTCATAGAATGCGTTTATAAAGGATTCTGCGGTCTGGGTCATATTTTCCACAGGCCTGGGGGCTTTGAAGGATTCCACCTCAGTTTTGAGGAGTGTGAAATTTGCTTTAGAGAAGTTTTTCACTGTGGTTTTCTGGGCAGGGGGTGGGGTTGGGACTTGAATATCCAGTGAGATTAGTTTATGGTCTGATCTTACTAGTGAGGGATACACTTCTGGTCTGGAGCATAGAGCCCCCATGTTGGTGATGATCAAGTCCAGTATGTTTTCCCCTCTTGTGGGAGTGGTAACAAGTTGTTCCATAGCATTTGAGTTTATAAATTCTAGGAACCTTTGGGCTAGGGTGTTGGAGCTAGAGTAATGCTCCCAGTCTATGTTTGGGTAGTTGAAGTCGCCCAATATAATGGTGTTTGGAGAGACCTTCATATTTTCCAGTGTTCTCAGGAAGGCTGAGTGGGGTTCCTGGGTTTGGGAGGGTGGTCTGTAGCAGGCTATAAACTGGAAGGCAGTTTTACAAACTGTTAGTTGCACATGGATAGTCTCTGATGCTTCGTGCTGTGCCACCAACCTGGAGGTGTGGGTATCCTTGATGAATATTGATACTCCCCTTCCTTTTGTGGTTCGGTCCAAGTTTTGGGGCCGAAAAACATGGTATGAGGTATAACCTGGTAGTGCTGGGATGCTCTTGGGAGCCTTGAACCAGGTTTCTGTTACTGTACAGATATCGATGTTCTCCATGCTAAGGAGAGTTTCGAGTGTGTGCATCTTGAGGATTAGACTTCTGGCATTGAGTAGCATTACTCTTAGTTTCTTATCCCTTGTGATACCTATGGAGGTGGGTTTGTCTTTTGAGCCTTGCCTAAAAAAGGCACTATGGGGGTGGCAAGAGCCTTTGCCAATATCCGAAAGCCCAGGGGTGACAGCTGCAAGCCGTCCCTAGCGAAGCATCGTGGCTTGTCGAGCATGTCATCCCAGGCTGACAGGCATCGGATCCCCTTTGAATGATACCAATACTTAAGCCAATTGTTGAAATTGATCATCTTGTCTTCATATTGTGGCATCATTCTTGGTGAAGGTAAGATGCTACTCAAGATCAGGGTCATACCGGCCTGGGCTACATGCTCAGAGAGCTCCTCTATGTCTCTTTTCATGTAGTCCAGGGAGGTATGTCTCAGGTCATTCACACCAGCATGGACAATGACTGAGTCATATTTGTACTTGCCTTGGAGTGACCTGAGTGCTTGTGTTATGTGGCGGATCCTAGCGCCCGACAGGCAGCTCACCATGACCTTCTCCTTGTTCAGCCTGGTGAGCGGGACATCAGTGTGCCTGATGATAGAGTCACCCATTACAAGTGTATCAGGTGTGTTGTTTAGCCTTAAGGGCTGTGACTGTTCGGCACACTGGCTTTGTGAGCTATGTGTTGCACGTGTTTTGTTTTGGGGTAGCAGTTGCTTGGGTGTCTGCTTTGGAGGTCTCTGCTGCTTAGGCAGATTTTTATTTAGAGCCTCTGAGTATGTTTTTGTGTGTTTATGTGTTTGGTTTGCTGTCGTGGTAGGTCTATGTGAGACTGGAATTGTAGTGAGTGTGGTTTCCTTCTCCTCCTGACTGGTTACGCCAGTACTGAGTTGAGAGAGCTTAGCCTCCAGTTTGGCTATATGGTTGCATCTCTCACATGTGTTGGAATTTGTTGGGAGGAGGAGAGGGTTGTCTGTGTACATGAGGCAGTTGTAACATTGCCTCAAGATTCCCAGATTCACCAGCTGGACCGGAGAGGAGATTGACAACTGACCATTGGACATGCTAGAATAGTATTGGGAATTCCTTTATAATTGAAAAAAGGGCCAATGGGGAACAAAGTACTCAAGGGGAGTTTGTGAGGGTGTAGTGCTTTTAATTCTTTAGTGCTGACTTATATAATTGCTTTACTGAGCAAGTGCCAGGCTTTAGAGTAGGAATAGGGTGTTTATTATGAGAACTAGATCAGTTCTAAGGGAAAAAGTGAAGAGCAGACTTTGTGGAGCCGAGAATGGTTTAAACCCAATTAAGCGGGGCTGCCCGATGCTGCGCTATGCGCAAAATCATGCAAAGCCGTGCAGAAAATTTTTGAAATTATTAGAATTATTTTTGCATGAAATTAGTTTTTTTTATTTTGTTATAGAGCAAGAAATGTATTTTTGAATTTGGCATTGTATTAATTTCTGATGGGGACAGATGCATGTATGCAGTAAATTACATGTGCATAGAATTTGGCAGTAAATGATTCTGCAAAAGGAGAGGGGTTGTTGAGGTGGTGGAAGATTTTGATTTTAGCCAAGCCATCACTCAGTTTTAGTAAATTTGCCTTCACATAATCTCTGAATACTGAGATATTGGAGGATACTTAATGCTTTGGTCTTATGGTGACTGTAACTGACTTGGCAGTGGTTACAAATCATGGGAAACAATGCTGCCTGATACTGTTAAGGACTAAGTACAGCATTTTCTACCCCTGGATAGGGTGTGGAATAACTGGTCCAGAGAGTTTATATTGATGAAGTTCAGAAATCTCAGGGCATAAGTCGGAGGATGTATAAATCTGCCAGTTTATGGAGGGTTAGTTGAAGTCACTTAGGAGAATGGTGTTTGGCTTAATAAATAGGGTTTCCATACTGGTAACTTATCTTGTATAGGATGAGTGAGACATAGAGGGAAAACTGTAGTTTCTATGATGTGATAAGAGATTTTCATAATAAGTTAGATGTGGAGAAATTCCAAGTCAATATCTTATCTACTAAGTCTGGAGGTGATTTTTTTTTTTTTGTTATAAATATAGTTGCACGTCTGTCTTTAGTTAATTAATTTAATGCTGTGGGCTTGCATGAGTGATAGGCATTGAAGCCCTGCAACGTTGGAATGCTTTCACTGGTCTTGAACCAGGTCTATCTGATGCTGCCTATATAGTGGATATAAAAAGTTTACACACCTCTGTTAAAATGGCAGGTATTTGTTATATAAAAAAATGAGACCACAATAAATCATTTCAAAACTTTTCCCACCCTTAATGTGACCTATAACTTGTACAATTCAATTGAAATACAAAGAAATCTGTTAGGGGGAAAAATATAAAAAATAAAAAACATACAATACGCTGGTTGCATAATTGTGCACACCCTTAAACTAATACATTGTTGTGTGCGCAGCGCACACCCTTAAAATAATACTTTGTTGAAGCACCTTTTGATTTGTACGTTTTTTATTTTTTATATTTTTCCCCTAACAGATGTTTGCTTTTCAATTGAATTGTACAGGTTATAGGTCACATTAAAGGTGGGAAAAGTTTTGAAATGATTTATTGTGGTCTCATTTTTTATTTCACAAAAAACAGGCATTTTAACAGGGGTGTGTAAACTTTTTATATCCACCGTACTTAGGTTTTCTAGGTTAAGTTGTCCATTTAGGGTGTGGAGTATTTTGTTTACATTCCTAACACTAACAGACAATACTAGGGTTGTTGGAAGCTGTACTAGACTTGTTGGAAGCTTTAGAAGACTGGCATTGCCTAAAAAGGTAATGTCGGTGTGGACAAGCTTTTGGCCAATATAGTGAAACCTTGATGGAGGGAGGTGCAGGCCATCACTGGAAAAGCAGTTAGGACTGTCTACCACCTCTGCCTAGGCTGATATTTATTGTACCCCCTTTGAAGGACATCAGACGCTAAGCTAATTGCTGAGGTCAGTTATCTTTTGTTCAAATTGTAGCATCATTCTTAGTGATGGTGGAATACTGCTCACTTGCATATGTTGAAAATAGATCTATTACCACCTATAACATGATGTTCTATAACAATATAATAACAGCTATGAATGAAGAATTCTGCTGTGATGTGATTCATATAGATTTAACTTCAGCATTTGACAGGGTCATGCACAAAACACTGATCAATAAATTAGTGCAACTAGGTATTGATGTACTGTTGACAAGATGGATAGCTGCATGGCTTACAAACAAGACATAGCAAGTATCACACACCAACTGGACAGGTGAAATCCTTGGCTACAGTCAAGGTGTCCCACAGGGCTCTGTACTAGGCTCTTACTTGTTTAGATTGTATCTTTCAGGCCTTACTTTTTCATCTGAGGTGTTCTACAGTCTATATGCTGACGACCTGAAATTGGGTAAACTGATTACAAGTGTTACAGATAAGACATGTCTGCAAAATAATTTGACTAAATTGACCATTTGGGCACAGGAGAATAATATGTCGATAAATACATAAAAAATTAAGCATATGAGATTTGGGAGACATAAACTGAAAGGTGAAAATTTAATACAGCACACAGTGATTGAAACTGTTGACTCATTTAAGGACCTGGGTATATGGGTAGATTCAGCTATGAGTTTTTCTAATCATATCAACCAATTGGCTAATGATAGTTATAGAACAATAGGTTGTATAAAAAGATTTATAAAGTCTAGGAAATCAAACATAATGAAGTCATTGTTTGTTAGTTACATTAGATCTAAACTTGAGTATGGAATAACAATATGAAACTCTATAGGAAAACAAGCATGAATAAACTGGAAAGAGTACAGCAGAAATATACTAAGGGCATCCATGGATGTGAAAATCTAAGTTATTATGAAAGACTAAAATATCTGAATTTGTACAGTATCTCTTACAGATATTTAAGAGATCTTATTTAGGTATATAGGGCATTTAGGGACAACTACCTCTGGGAATGTTTGGGGTTATCAAAAAGTACTAGAGAATCATCAGATAACCTATGTAGAAGATTCTATAGGAAGGAGAAGTGTACTAATTGGTTCTCTGACAGAGTAGCTGATGCTTGGAACAGACTTCCAAATTACATTAAAGCAAGTACTAGTTTAGATATTTTTAAGAACAGCCTGGACATATGTTATGGAAACAAGTGTTTTGGCATATTGACAAGCTAGAAGGGCTTTAATGCCTGTGCTTGAAACATTTGTATTTATGTATGTAACGTTAGGTTCACATCTGCCTCAAACACATATTCCAAGAGTTTCATCATGTCTGCCTTCATGTCTGTCTTCATATAGTCCATGGAGATACTTCTCAAGTAAGTTATACCCACATTGTACAATGACTGTATCAGATGTGTACTTGTGGTGCAAGAACTTGAGAGTGCATGTGTGATGTGGCAAATCCTGGCACCTGATAAGCAACTGATCATTTATGAACCTAGTCCAATAAAGGGCTTCAGGTGAGATGTGGCCCCTCCTGGCATTTAATATTTACAAGTCATACAAGTCTGTCCAGAATGGGGCACCAACTTTGTACATATTGTTATGAAACATTAAACTGCATTTCATTGTCTATAGTGCATTTAGTTTGCTATAATTGAAAATGGCAAGACGTTTTATTCAAAATGTATATAAATGTTAAGGAAATGTTTATAACGTTACTATACTTTATTCATCGTCTTTCCTCTCGCCCAAGTTACAGCTGAAATGTATCCATAGTCCAACCTATCTTATAGAGTTAACAGCAAATAAACAAGGAAATCAATCAATCAATCAATCAATCAATCAATCAATCAATCAATCAATCAATCAATCAATCAATCAATCAATTTCTCTCTGTGTCTTTACACTTATACTCTTACTTGATTTGTAAGTTTTGTTTTAGAATGCATATTTTATTCTGAACATAGTCCATATTACTGTAGACAACATATCTATAAATTTCAATATTTCTAAATTAAATATACTATTTATTTATTTACTTGTTTGCCCTTTGTTGACTGTGTTTCTCTCACTAGGATAATAGTTTAATTTCAGGGGAGACCCAAGGTGGTACTGATGTTATTATGGGAAATTTGGCCAGGGCATTCAAGAACTTCCCCTATTTTTTTTCATTGTGAGGGGGAATGTTTTTGCTGCACTTCCTGTTTCTGCTCCTGACATAGAGGCAGATAGAAGAGACTATGCAGTATTGGAAGAGAAGAGAGCTGTTTTGTTGTTGATAGCAGTATGGTTTTGCAGTCAGACAGAAAGCTGTTGAAAAGCAAGTGGATAGTACAAATATTCAGCATCCAGCTGACTTTAAACCAAAGGATTTTGAAGACATTGTTGTATCTGAAATTGCTTCTACATGTTTGCCTGATGAAAAACTGGTTGCTTTATTGAACAAAGGTGATGCTGAGACTTTGTGGTTGGATATAATGCAAAAGGTTTAAAGAATGGACAATGAGTTGGGTATAAAGATAATGAGTTGTAAATTGGATGGGTATAAGGTTATATGTGGGATGCAATCTAGAAAATCATATGTTAATGGAGATGGAAGACCAAAAGGTACTGTAAATTTTATTAAAAAGAAGACAAATAATGGTTTGTTGTTTGGATAAGAAAGAAGAAAGAAGAAACAGTAGACAAATATTTTGTATGGGATAATTTAGTATTACCTTTGGGGTTTGAAGCAAAAGACATTAGGTCCCTGATTTATTTGGGAAAATAGACATTTTGTGACTTATGGAAATATTTTTGATTGTGAAAAAAGAAGGATTATTACCCATGGAATTAATTTATATTTTCCGGGCAATAGACTCAATTAAAAAAGGTGTGTTCAGTTATACTCTGATGAACTTGAGTTAAAAGATGTTAAAAATCTTTTTAATTTATGTGTTATTCGGATTCTAATATTGTGAAAGTTAAAGATAAGAGGGATATTTGAAATGGGGTTGGGAAGTGGCTGTTGCTTTTAAATATGAAAAAGATGTGATAAAGTATTTACCTAGTGTTATATATGTAAATGGTAATAGAGGCACAGTTAGGTATATGGTACAGCATAAAACTTTTTTGTTGGGGGATTTCAATCATCTAATAAATGAGTGAACAAAAATACAAAATTAAGATGTAATCAATGCAGGGGAAATGTCATATGATGAATAAGTGTAAAAAGGAATGTAGATTATGTAAAAGTAAAGAGCATTTTTGATTTGATTGTAAAAAGAATAAGCAATATAATGTTGAGCAGGGTGATGAAGAAAGTATTGCAATGTCTGAAAATAATAAAGTAATTGAAAATGAATTAATAAAAAAAAAGAGTATGAAGTAATGAAATATGACTTAGATAAAATTTTATATTTCAGGAGGGTGAATATAACTGTACTGAGAATATTGAAAATGAAGAAGAAAGAGAGGATGGTAAGTCAGATGTTTATGAAGTGAGTGTAAAGGATGTTAGGAAAATAAATTTGATATATGCTAGGGTAAGGGTGAGGAAAAGAAGATTGAACACTATATCACCAAAGATTAAAACAAAAGTTAAGTAGTTTTAGATGTGTCTCAGTTAATGAAAATAGTGATAAATTGGATTCTAAGACTCAAGAAATATTTATTTATGTGTTGACATTTGATTACTGGGAAAGTTTGACTATGTAGAAGCCCATTTTCAATGGAGGCCCACTGAGAAAAGCTCCAATTTATTACAAAACATTTTAAGAACAATAATTTTACAATTACAGTCTTAAAAATAAAACAAAAACATCTGTAGTTTAAATAATTATAACAAGTTAGACATAATACAAAAACATTAGTTAAAAATCGATACAAGGTATATAACAATCATTTAATACCTAGAGAAATTTTAGACAGTTTGTAGAGAAACTGAAGGCAAGTTAGACTAGTACAAATAAAAATTGCTATATGAAGTAAGGGAAATGTAGGTTTATGGTGTATTTACAGAGAAACTCAGGGCAGAGAATTAGACAGCAGTAAGGAAGTGAGTAAAGAAGGGAGTATAAAGAAGTATAAGGAATGAAAAGATACCTGTTCATATTTAGGGATATAGTTTATCCTGGATTTGAGCAAGAGCAGAGCCAAATTTTAGCGAGGAAGTCTTTCAGAGTAGTTTACAAAGATGGGAGGGATGGCATAAATCTGATGAATACAGGTAAGGATTTGTGGTACATAAACTCAAAAAATATTCTTTTGGGGAAAGAATAACAAAAATGAGAAAAGGAAAATTTAAAACACATTCCTTAAACTTAAAAAGAAGGAAAAGTAATAATCCTAGAGTGTATTCAGTGAGTGTGAATAGTACAATTAATATTGTAAGAAGGATAGGGATACTAGAATGGTGTGCTAAATGAGATGTAGATAGTATTCTTATAGAGGATGTAAGATTCCTGACAAGTGAAGAAAGGTCACAAACAAACAATTATGGAGTGGCTATATTGTGTAAAACAACAGTTAAAATAGTAGCTGCAACATTGGTATGATGGAAAGGTTAACTATTATGGATGTAAGGTGGAGAGAATATGTTTATAGAATTATAGCATTATATGTATATACAAAAGGAAAGGAAAGAGAGAATCTGTTTCAGCAAGTATTAGTTAATATAGTAATTAATATGAAAAAATATTAATGCATAGTACTTAATTGTGATTTAAGGGGAAAATATAAAAAGAAAGGGAAAGATGTTAAAAAATATAAAAACTAATAAAATGTGGTAAGCTATCTGTGTGGAATAAAAGGCAATGGACTTATAGAAGAGGGGCAATTAAATCTGAAACTGATTATTTTTATACTATCAGAAAGTGTGGGTGTAGCAGATGGTGATACAGAATAGACACTTTTTTTCAGATCATTTAGCAATATGGATACAGGTGATACAAGAAAGGGAGTATATTAAAACAAGAAAGGGAATAAAAAGAATCAATAACAAATTATGGGATAATTTGGAGAGTGAGAGGCAGTGCAGTTTTGGAAGGCTCTTATAGCCATGAAGGACTTTTGTAAAAAGTGGTCTGGGCGGGGTGATGCAAGAATGGAAGAGAAAGTAAAGTAAGGAATGATGTTTAGAAATGTATTAGAGAATGTAGAGATGATGTAAGATAATATTAGGCTATGGAAAATGAACTAAATAAAATAAATTGCAAATAAATACATAAATTAATAAAGAAACAAAAAAGACATTACTGTTAAGCAAATATATTATTTGTAAGGGAGAAGGAAGGAGGTGTCTGCAGTAAAATAGTAAAGGATGATATTAGTATAATAATAAATTGAAAATGTTAAAAAGAGAAGTAAAAAGAACATAAAAAGCAAATTATGAGGATTGTAGTATAGCATGCAGAAAATATGTATAAAAAGAAAAAGAAAATGAAAGCAAATAAGAGAGAATGAAAAAATAACAAGTTAAGGAAGAATTTGTAAAATAAATTACTGTTAGTGACTTGGAGGAAGTACTTAGTTAAGTAAATGTTGACTCAGTATCAGGTCCAAATGTACAGGGTATGAAATGTATAAGACATTAAGAGAGTGGCAAAAAGAATGTTTTGTAAAAAGTTTTGAATAAATGAATAAATGGTTGAAAGAAGGGTTTATTTATAAAGGGTTATGTAGTGTGATATTAAAATTTATATGGAAGAAAGATTAAAAGAATGAAATAAAAATAATGACCTATTAGATTAAGTAATACAGATTATATTGTTTTTTCCACTCATCTCACACATGATAGGACAAATAGTGCTCATCCCACATAGGGCTATCCCACTATCTCTTATCTTAATTAATCTTTGTTCCTCCAGATGACATAACTTATAAAACTACTTGACCAATGTTGGTCTTTCAGAAGTGAATCATCTTGTAAAGCTACATGACTTATGTATCGCATATATATATTGTAAAAAAATAGTATTCCTGTATGCCTGAAACATGCATGTTTATATTGTATTCTATTATATTTTGCTATAATATTTTTGTTAAGCTCATTTACATATTGTTAGCAATGTACTACTTAAACTAAGTTTACTGCTTGTACCTTAATAATGTTCTTTTTGTTGTGGAGTTTTTCTCCCTGGGTCTCCACTGAAAATGTTTTTTTTTTTTTTTCAACCCAGTCCAACACTACCTGGTTAACAAATGTAAATAAATAAATAAATAGTGAGAATAATATAGAGGAAAATGGAAGAACGACTAAAGGAGATTATGATATATGGTATAAAAGGGACGAGATACTAGGAAATAAATTGTGGATTATATTATGAGTAAAATGGAAGATGTGAAACTTATGGTAGGCAGTATTAATAAGGCATTTGATACAGTAGGACATAATGTGTTTTGGGATGTTATGCAAAAGTATGGAATAGGTAATAGAATTAAGAAAGTGTGTATGTTACCATATAAAATAATAGTGAGAATGTTAGTGAATAAGTGGCTGAGTAAAGAAAAGTGTATGAATTGTGGCACCAGACAAGGATGTCCCATGAGAGGGTTATTGTTTACATTAATAATGAATGTGATAGTGAGTGAAGTAGCTTAGCACATGAAAGATGCTAGATATTTGATGCAAACGGAAGTGGTGATTCCAGTAGTTTTGACATATGCAGATGATATACATGTGATTGCTAAGAGACAAATATGGAAAAGGGAAGTGCTGGTTTCTCTGAATGGATGTTTAAAGGAAATAGGAATAACCTTGAATAAAGAAAAGTAAGGGTTTGGGTGAAGTGAAAAGTGGAGGGGTGTATTTTTCAGTGAATGAAGTATCTTTGTTAGGGGTACATTTTGGGAAAAATAATGTAGTTATGAGGTAATGGAAAGGTTTGATAAAAGAAATGAAAGAAACTTGTCTTATGTGAAGGATTTATATACTAGCATTCAACAAAAAGATTTATCTAATGAATTCTGTTTTAGTGTGAAAATAGCATATTGGTCAAATGTTTATATAACCCCAGCAAAATATGAAAACAAATGTGCAATTAATGTTTTCTTTCATATGGGTTTCAAGATTAAACCCAGTGAAAAGAGGTGTGTTGTATACAAGTCAAGATGAAGTGAGGTTGTGGTTATTAAATCCAGTTGTTTATTCTGCTTCTGTAGGATTGCACACAGTATTAAAGAGTGAACATGAAGAGAATGAGAAATTAATAGTGAAAATGTTTAAACATAAATGCGAAAGGATTTGGGAGATAATGGCAATAAGAAAAAAAAAAGGTAAAGATTATATAAATAAAGAAATTAAAAATAATCAAGAAAAATATTAAGATAGAAAATGAAAATTGTTGCTACAGAGAAGAATAGAAGGATATGGTATAACAGTGTGATGAAACAATATTACTTTGTAAATCTGTGTGAAAATTCACCAGAAGAAGTGAAAAAGCCATTAAAGTGAGGAAAAAGTGGTGTACTAAGATTGTAGAGTATCATGATTTCCTACTAGAGACAGGTAATAAATATGTTTTAGGTTAAGGGGAATATGCCGTATAAAAAGAAAATTAAAAGAGTGTGTTTATTTAATGGGGAGGAAGAGATAACAGAGCATGCTTTTTGAAATGTAAAACTGTGATTAAACTATAGAAAAAGTTGTGTGAAGACATGTTTTTTTGATAATATTAATGACTTAAACAATATATGTCAGAAGGGTTGATAATAATTTACTTTATGTAAGATGGGTCATTTGGCATGAAAGACTGAATGAAATTTTGTTTAATGGGAAATGGAGTTTGGCTAATACATTGCAACAATTAGATTATAGTTATGGAAGAAGGAGTGGGGGTCAGTTATGGAAAAATAATAATGATGATGGTATATATGAATGTGTAGATATGCACCTGTAAATATGTACATTTTGTTAATATGTCAATAATGTTTAGGTTTTTTTTGTGTTAATTTAAGGACCCCTACTCTTTTTGAGAGGTGCCAAGAGATCTTTTACATCCACCTGAGCTACCACCAGCTTAAGGAGATGAGGCCTGGGTTTAACATGTCAGTCAAATGATGACACTCTCTGAAGTGCAGTGTACCCTACTCTTACGCTGTGCTGCAGTTGCAGCAATCTATCTGGAGTGGGAACAGCATACAGAGTGTTCTCTCCAAAGGTGAGTGTGCATTTTAGATGTTCAGAAAATGATCTAGAAAGAAAATGTTTAAAACACATTATGTCAAAGATATTTATCATATATTAATTAACAAAATGAAACACATTTAAATATGACTTGTAGTGTCATTTTGTAACTGTGTAAGAATGAAATAAAATAAATAGGCAACCATGAAAGTTCCTAAACATGACCATATTTATAAATTATATATTTCCTCTGTTTATAACGTAAGTTTATTGGTTAATAGGCACACCTATTAGGCTTACAATATACTGATCTTGAAGATGATTGGTATAATAGTGTGTTGATATTTTCTACATTTCTTATACACATCAATAGTAATTGATGAAGAGGAGGAAATAGGTGGAGTTGAAGAAGAATGGCAGTGCCTGAAAACAGCATGTGTTAGGACTAGAGAAAAGATATGTGGCTGAGCCAGGTATGGAAATAAGGTACATAAGGAAAGCTGGTGGTGGAATGCAGAAGTCCAGGAAGTCATCTAAAAAAAAAGGAGTGCAGGAAGATGTTTGAGACAGAAAAGACTGACCAGGCTTGGAATGACTACTGGTTGGCTAACAAAAAAAGCTAAGAAAGAAGTTGCAGTAGCAAAGAATAGGGCATTGGAGGCACTGTACCAACTTCTGGAAAGTGACTCATTAATGGGCACAAAGAAACTATATCAAGTTGCAAGGCAAAGACAGAAAGATAAAGAAGATAGTCAGATACCCTTCATAAGGGATGCCAGCAACAACCTGCTCACCAGTCCAGAGGATATCAAAGGGAGATGGAAGGAGTATTTCCAGCAGCTTCTGAATGAAGAAAACCCCACAGAAGCTGTACTGCCCCAGAAACAGCCAATGATGACAGAAGAAGAAGAGGAGCCCACCCTAGAAGAAGTAAGAACAGCATTAAGGAAGATGAAGTCAGGGAAAAGCAGAAGGCTCAGATGAGGTCACAGCAGATATGATAAAGATGCTGGATGAGATGGCACCTGAGGATACTAATAGAAGTGTGGAGAGAAAGGCATAACCCAGATGACTGGAGAATAAGCATACTCATGTCAGTGTACAAGAACAAAGAAAACATCCAAAACTGTGGCCAGTACAGAGGCATCAAACTCCTATCACATTGCATAAAAGTTCTGGAGAGGGTGATTAATAAACAGATATGCAGAGTAGTAGAATGTAAGATGGAAGATAAGCAGTTTGGATTCAGCACAACTGATCCAATGTTTGCATTGAGACAGATATGTGAGAAGAAGCTAGAGATGAAGAGATAGTCCCACTGGGCACTCCTAGATTTTGAGAAAGCATGTGACAAGGCCCCAAGAAAGCTGATCTGGGCAGTACTTCAGTGGTTTGAAGTCACAGAAACATTAGTAGAATTAGTGCAGGCTATGTACAAGGGCCCAATGACTCAAGTATGGACAGTGTTCGACCTCACAGAGGGGTTCCCAGTGGGTGTGGGTGTACAACAGGGTTCTTCTCTGAGCCCACTGCTATTCATACTGGTGATGGACTACATTAGTGAACAGGTTAGAGGGGATGGATCAACAAAGCTGTGGTATGTAGACAATGTGGCAGTACAGGCAGACTCTGA
The DNA here is from genome assembly GCF_019279795.1 of Protopterus annectens. NCBI lineage: Eukaryota > Metazoa > Chordata > Ceratodontiformes > Protopteridae > Protopterus > Protopterus annectens. The sequence continues at coordinate 1,115,013,767 of NC_056729.1, read as the reverse complement.
GCTAGAACTTCAGTAAAGGATAGGAGATTGGAATGCAAATCTGAAGGCACATGGGATGAAACTAAGCACAGATAAGATGGTGATAATGGCAACAAATTGGGGAAATCAGAAGAAGCTGAGAATAGAGACAGAAGGGAAGATATTGGCACAGGTGAACACCTTCAAGTATCTGGGAGGAGTAGTTGAGCAGAAGGGTAGTCCGAATGAAGAGGTCAAAGCTAGAATCAGAGGGGCTGCAGCCAACTGGCATAGAGTATCAGGTGTAGTCTATGACAAAAGAATGCCAAAGAAGCTGAAAAGTAAGGTGTACAAGACAGTGGTGCAACCAGTACTACTGTATGGTACAGAAACCTGGGCAGTAAAGGCAGAAGAGTTGAAGAAGCTAGAGGTGATGGAAATGAAGTACCTAAGAAAGGTGATAGGATGCACGCTGTGGGTTAGATGAAGAAATGAGGACATAAGAGCAGAAGGCAAAGTAGTTCTTATTGCAGAAAAGATCAAAGAGAAGAAATGACGGTGGTTTGGGCACATGTGTAGAAAAGTAGAAGACAATCTGGTGAGGAAGATTTGGGACAGACAAGGAGAAGATAAGAGGAAATGAGGACATCCAGCAAATAGGTGGATGGATTGTGTGAAAGAAGATGTGTGACATTCATGCATAAGTATTGAAGAAGGCAGGAGTGTAGCACTGAATCGAGAGTTGGCAACAGTTAACACAATACACTGCCCCCATGTAGAAAAATGGGGAAAAGGGGGCTGATAATGATGAGTAACTGTGAAGAAAGTTAATGACTGCTATTTTCTGATTTTTTGAGAAGGCTATTTAATAGTGCTGGAAGGGAGGTTACTACATTTTGATACATTTTTCTTATATTACTATTTACGTTTATTATATTTTCTGATCTGGTATTAGTACCCCCTCATCAATATGCTCCAGGCAATGATTTTCAAATACATCTGGATCAATCATTTCCTTTTACACTAGGCAGAGATTGACTTTTAGTAACCTTTATGAATGATTATATAATCATTTACATTTAGTATAAGAATGATTATATAATGACAGATCCTGAAATCTTTCTGAAATAGTTCAAGTTTTTCAACCAGCATGCTTTTTCTACAAAGGAAAATGGCCTTTTCAAATTAATTTAGAACATTTCAAAAATGAAGACGGTAACCACTCGAAGTGTTAAAATACAAACTCCTAAGCCAGCAATAACTCTGGTGATCCAAATAGACCAACTGTAAACTAGCGATATTTGGTTAAGTGATTCCATTCTTTAATAATCATACTAGAACTTCATCAGAACACTTTCATTAAGTAACACTAATCTTTAAATATAATTAGTCAAATGATGTAGTGATCAAAAGACACACACTGTCATGAATTCTTAACTGTTATCTTTGCAATCCAATAAACAACACAAACTGTTTAAATATATAAATAAATGGATATAATAAGCATTAAAATCATAAATTTATATAAACAGAATTAAAAAAATAAATGTTAAATATTTATTGCTTTTAAAATGCATTTTATATTAATGACACCATTTAAGCTTGGTGGCTTATTAGATGCTAATGCAATCTGCCACTATTAGAGCACATTGCATATTTAGCTAAATCATTGGCTTGGTCATTACTTTTTATTGCACTAATGTCCTTATATATTCTCTGTGAGAGGATTCTAGTAGTTTTACCCACATGAAGACTCTTGCAGGAACTGTACTTGGCCAAATAGTCCACACCTTCCGATTTAGAAGTAAAACTATTCTTTGAGTCAAGTGTTTTGTTATTGTTATTCAAAAATACTTAATTTCCAGAATTAATAAACCTACCATATGTACAAGAATGATATGGATATGTTCCAAAAGATCCAAGTTTAAATCTGTCAATATCAAGAATTTGTTTTTTAAGAAATTCTTTCATATTAAATTCCATCTTGTAAATAAAATCTGCAATTGACCCAGTAGTTCTAACTAAATAACTGTTACTGAAAATTATTTCCCATTTACTTTCATTATATTTTTATTCCTAATGAATTGACATAAATAGTTACTGGGAAAGTTTTCACAAATGTACTAAATTATTACTTTCACCCTTTGAAATGTAATCACTTTTGAGAATAGGTTGACATTTAATTAATCTGTTGTTAATTATTTCAGTGATAATATAATTCAATTTCTTACATAACCTCTGATGAAAAATAGTTGTGCTAAAATTTCACCTTTATTCAAAAAGCTATATCATCACTTAGTAGTCTACTAAGCCTGATGGGCTGGTCCCTAATTGCATTCTATTTTATATGATCAGGATGTTGACTACTATAATGTAGGTAATTGTTGACACATGTTTTCTTTCTGTAAACATTGCTCTCAAGGCATTTATTTAGTTTGTTGATTGTTATTGCAGCATCCAAAATTTTTATTTTTTCTCCTTGATCATTGATAGTGAACAAAAGAAAACTGGTACTTGCATTATGAACTTTCAGAAAACTTAAAGTCTTTGAATGTACATGCCCACATGAAAACAATCATCTATATATCATTTGTAAAACTTAAATTTAAACAAATCTAATTTTGTAAGTACTGTGACTTCCCACCAATATAAACCATATTAGCAAATGATGGTGACATTCTGATCCCCATCATTAACTCTTTTTAACTGCTGATATATACAATTGTCAAAAATACAAATGTATATATTTTGTAAAACTAAATCTAAGGAAAGACCTGGTATTTTAAAATCTGTAAAATTACTTAAATATTGTTAAACAAACTCTATACTTATGTCTTGAGTAATGGATGTATACAACAATACTACATCTATAGTGATCAACATAGTCTCAATGCCATCAAAAGTGTGTTGCCTTAATGAATCCAAAAATAACCAGGAATCAAAATGCAGAAATACACACTATAGCATTTAGTAGTACACCCAAGTGCACTGCCATGCTACCATAAACTTTTTGATAGTATTATTTCCAGTCACAATGGACCTAAATAGAGGTCTTCTCAGTAGTTTATGAATTTGGGGTATACCAAATATTCTTCCAAGCTTTGGTTGTTCAGCAAGCAAAAAAAATATCATTGAATTCAATATACTTTGATTCAAAAAAATCCAATAAAGATTTATCTAGCATTTTATATGTGTCATACAAACATACAAATTGAAGTCAATATACCCCTGATTCAATAAATCTAATTAAGAATTATTTTATACCTATTCTTCTCAAAATTTCTATTCACTAATTTTTAACAATTTGTATTGGAAAGGTGTTGTAACATTCATTCTCAATATTTACTTTTTTCTATCACTAAAACACCGTTCCCATTATCTGTTTTCATAATTCTAAAGTTGTTACATTTTTGCAAATCAAATAAAGCCACTTATTCCTGTTTGGACCGATTAACATATTTCTTTTTTGGTCTACTATTAAGTAATTTTATAAAATCACATTCACAGAGATCAGGAAAAAAACACAGAGTGTATTAATTAAAGGTAGATTCAACATGGTTCTTTTTTGCATTGACAGTCATTGTTGACTTTTTGTATAAAATACAAAATATATTGCAAATTAATTTTCTAACAAACAATTTTAAAACAAGCACCAAATTAACCAAGTTAACTTTTCTAGCTGAGATGAATCTAAACTATTTACTAAGAACATCTATATGATGTTTAAGCAAAACAAAAATTGAACATATAGTATTTAACACTTGTTTCCCTTCCATGACTCCCGCCTCTGTAGGCCACCCTTCTTGTCTTTTTTCTTCACTGGTGCAATCCTTGCAGAAAATGGGGTCCAACAAAAACATTAAATTTAAGTACTATCTTAGTGATGGCTATCTTAGAGTTGGACAAAACTTAAAGTGGTACAAAATGACACTACAAGTCTTTATACCAGTTAATGTAGTGAGTACTAGTTATCTACAACTGGTTACCACAGAAAACAAAATGAGCATCAGTACATACTTAAAAAAGCATTAAATGCAGCAGAGATTATGTTTAGGATTTGTAAGGCAATTTCTACTTCATATTTTTATAATTGTATATATGTTGTAACCTTTTCTTATGTCTACTTTGTAACAATTAGTAGGGCAATAAAGTTATGCATAAAGCTATGTAAACTAATTCAGGTAAATGGTTTAGTAAGCAAGAATCAGGGAATCAAGAAAAGATTATTTTGGATGTGCTCATGTAAAAGATTATAGACTTTATTAAAGAAAGATGTGAAAAGCAACATTTAAAAATCAGGAACCATAAAGATGGCTTCACCCTGGATATCTAAGCTGATAAATGTACTTAAGTTTAATAAAACTTGATAACTGATTATTCACTAAAAGTTGCATGTTTTTACTTTTTTTCACAGTGATACACCACACTTAAAATGACTGTAGAAACCTTAATTGTTTAAATGTAGGAACATAATTATTAATACTAAAATATGTAATTTTTCACATGACTATGTTACGACAGATATATTTTTCACTTACCAATCATAGCAAATAAGTCAGAGTGGTACACAGACCCTTCATTATCGTGACCATTCCTAAGTCCTGAACGGTAAAGGACACGTGCTACTGCAAGGCCAAAATATGCACCGAAAGCATGGATAGTCATTGATGCACCAATATCACTTGCCTGTTGAGAATAACAAACATAGTGAACTGAATAACAAACAACCTTTAAAATCACTGTTGATTCTTTTAAATTCTTGCATTAGTATGCTGTCAGACTCACAGTAAATATTGTATTTTTAGAAAACTATTATAATTCCTATACAATTACATACAGATACACATTCATAACATGGAACTGCAATAGGGCAGTCAAATCTGAAAAATAAAAGTAATTACAAGTTGCCATATGCTGACAAAATATGAATACTGTGTGAACTGTAACAGAAGTGTTATCTATTTACATCTTTCACTTTTATCATCCACTGCTTTCTTTGATAAATTCTTAAATAGCTAATGACCAGTTACACCATAAACAAAAATTTTCCCTTAACAAGAATATATTTTCCTCCTTATAAAATAATTCATACACTGTCACACACATATATAAAGTATAGATTAGCTGTTTATTGCCTTGTTTTGACATTGCAGAGATGTTTAGCCACTCCCCATTTAAGATGTGTGGCCCAGAATAAGCATGCACAACAAATTGTTTATTGCCTTGCCATCTTTCCCTCTCATTGTGGTCATAACTCTAATGAATCTCTGAAGCTGCAGGCATCCTATGAAGACACAAATTAAATCTATTGTTACAAATGAGTGAACTGCTGAAAGTAGAAAGGCATGAAACATGATAATCTCACTTGACTGAGGAGAGAAGGTGAGAGGATACCTTCAAGAGGATTTGGAGCTAAGAAAGTCTTATTCATTAAAGATGAATGAACTGAGTTTTGGGGTTAGAGTGATGGCAGCATGTTTACCACACAGACACAAGATACAGGGTTGGATTCTCACCTTTGAAAAAGAAAATTGTCTAGTTTTTAAAATGTCCAACAAGGGCAACTAACCTAATACTTACTTATGAACTATAACATTTAATGTTGCCATTTTCTGCAAGTGACAGAAAGGGCTTATTATAGTGTTTGTAAAAGAAGGCTATGAACTATAATGTTTGTAAAAGAAGGCTAAGAACACATACCTTCTGAGTCTTTGAAATATAGTCAAAAACATATTCATCAGAGATTCTGTAAGTATAACTTGTTACCATTATAATCTCATATCTTGGAGGAGAAAGAGTCCATTGTGCAAAACAGAAGGATTAGTGAAAAAAAATCACACTAGTGGGTCAAACTCCATCAGCTAATCAGGTCATTTAGGCTTAGAACAATAACAAAAATAAGAAAAAAATATGTATAATGCTGCAGTGAAGTTTGTGTTATGCAGAACATTAAAATAAAATACATTTTTCCCAGTTTCTGTCCATAGCGGTCCTATAATTTCCTTTCTAGTAAAATATGTCTTCCTTCTGTAATTAACATATTATACTAACATAGCAAATTACAGTTGGATAATTGCTGTGGAAATGTAAAACACATGAATAACTTCATGACATATTAAGAAGGCATTCTAGGGTAGTAGTAAGGACATAATGTTGGACAGACAGAAGGACTGAAGAGACTATAATACATTTTGCACATCTCACTGAAAAAGTGATAACAAGAAGTCTACTACAAGAGAGTAATATCAAGATCAATTCATCACATTCTGTTTATATCTGACCTTACAGAAGGCCTGGAAAAATGATTTTAACTTAGAAAACAAAGGTATGTAATAGGGCTACACAAAAGAAGGTGTAGAAGGGAGGGCAAGAGAATTGACAAAGCTGGATTACTAATCTCAATAAAATGCTTAACTCCAGTGAGTCTTCTTCTTTTTCTTTTGGCTTTTCCCAGTTATGGGTCCCCACAGCAGATCACCTGCCTGCTCATGATTGGCAGTGGAGTTTTACAGTGTTGAGTTGCTAGCCCGGCACTCAACCTTCCACAGAAGGCACACACATGCATGCACTCACACCTAGGGCCAATTTGGAGTGTTCAATCCACCTACCGTCTTTGGGATGTGGGAGGAAACCGGAGCACCTGGACGAAACCTACGTGACCACAGGGAGGACATGCAGACTCCGCACAGAAAGCACCCCAGCCAAGAATTGAACTGGAGAACCTCTTGCTGTGAGGTGGCAATGCTACCCACTGCACTACCGTGGCCGCCTGCTTGACTCCAGTGAGTAAACTCAGAAAAATACATGACAGCAACAAAAACCCCAGGGAAGTATGCATATCTGAGTAGGCTGTGAATGGTACAACAGGTATACTTATGTCAGATAGCTTTAAAGTAAATTGGCAGTCTAAGCAGCCTGAGAAAAAAGCAGAAACAAAAGTAACGTAATAACATTCATAGGAATCTCAACTGCATGTGTAACCATGTTTAGTATATGTCACCATATTTTAAAATTGTACTATGTTCTACAGCTGTTTTACATCTATGTTTTATTCTTGTCTTACGTCCTGGGCTGGACTAATGTCTATATTTTAAATGCTATGTTTTTAACTGTATAATGTAAGTAATACTTAATGTGGAGCTTTTCTCCCCGGGCCTCTGCTGAAAATGGACCTGTGTCCAGTCGGACTATCCCGGTCAACAAATGTAAATAAATAAATACATAAATAAATAAGCAGCACCAGTAGAAAATCAGAAGACTTTATGTATATAATGCAGTAAGAGTACTAAATTTAGTTTTAGATAAACACTTTATATAAAGTCAGTAACAGCAGTGCAATATCTGCATTACAAATTATACAAATTGAGAAACCAACAGCTTAGTATGTAAATACTTGAAGAAAGAGGCTGATAGAGTGCATTACACAACATTTTAAGTAACCCACCAACCTATATTGTCTTTATTCCTTCTAGTTAATGTATCATATAGTTAAAAACACTAGCTATTTTTGGTGCAAGCCCCTGTATTGTCTCCATGCTCTTTAAAAACTATAAGATCCTGGATTTATTGTAAATAGTTGAAATACCAAGATTTTGTATTAACAAGTTATATGCAAATAGAATCCTGCAATTTCTTCAGCTACTTGATAGTACAGTACATATTGATTACTTGCCCTCAAAATGTTATTTCCATCAGGACTGTAAATACATGCTGCCTTTCCTTATATAACTGTATTGTACATAACTCTATTCTTCCAAGACTGTACCAGCATGCTTTTAGTGAGCTGCTTTCTGTGCACAGGGTACAGGGTTAAATTCCTTCTACCTTCAGTTACTCTGTGATTCTGAGCAAGTTACTTAAACAGTCAGAGCTTCTGGGTCACCCCTGAAAAGGAACACTTTGTCCAGTGTGCTTATCCAGCCCACAAATAGGCAAAAAAAATATCTGCATATATATATATATATATATATATATATATATATATATATATATATATGGGTCTAACTTTTATCACTGAAATTCCACTTTATCAAATTTCAGAAACACGGGACAACTTTGCCAAAAGCGGACGTTTACATCACTGCATTTTAACTCTGCGATAGGAGACACATGGCCATGGATGATTGTGTTTTCTTAGTAATAAATATATATATATATAGATATATATATATATATATATATATATATATATATATACACACACACACACACATATATATATATATATATATATATATTTGTTTCTGTTCTTATTACTTATGAGTTTCAGTGCTTTAGTAGAGTAGTATAGAAAGGAAGATTTCAAAAATATATGGGAAACTAAGACAGAGGCATACATTACAGTTTCATGCACAACATCAATTTGGTGAATAGATATATCATATTATTTCTTGGTAAACTAATCTATCTCAAAGACTCTGTATGGATAGTTTTAATCTACTTTCAATTAATGTAAATGGAATAAATAATGGCAACAAAAGGAAATCATTAATGAAGTATTTTAAATTAAATAGAGGAGACATCATATTTTTGTAAGAGACCCATTTGGTAGATTAAGATATAAAATACTTAAAATAATATAGTTTATGAAGTATTATCATCTGCTTCTTTTAACAAAAAAAAGAAAGGAACTGCTGCTATACTGTTGAAAAATATATGTAATGCCTAGCGTCATGGAATCTATTAATGATCCTAAAGGAATGTGTACATTTGCAGTAATTATCTAACTTTTACTGGATTCCTGGAATAGGTGCAAGAGTGGTTAAAGACCACTTAAATGTATTACAAAATCATTGGAAAGGAAGTTTAATTTTAGCTGGAGATTTTAACTGTATATCTTAGGTTCATAGGTTCATAGGTTCATACTAGGCTATCTACCCTAGGGCATTTATAAGCCTAGCCAGAGTGTGTTTGGCTTTCGCCACCCATTGTAAATGAATTTTGCTATGCCCTTTTTCGAGGTTACTATACTGTGCCTCTGTCTAACAGTGACACAGAAGTGATACCCGGGGTAAACCTACGATCTCCCATCCACTCATCAAGATTCCTATAGGTTCATAGTTTTAGGATGGAAGATACGAGTAAGAAGAAGAAATCTAAAATTCTAGTATCAGCTAAAGCACTAAACTAATGGACTTATAATAATAATTTAGTTGATTTAGTGATTAAAGCAGAAGATAAGTCATTATTTTCAACTATTACTCATGCACATGGGAAACAATCTCGAATTATCAGGATTTCTATTCACTGTCATTTATTTTATCATAATGCACTAAGTATAACTATATCAATAGAGTTAGGGAAATTTCAGATTATTTACAGAATTTCCACATCTATGATGAAATTAAAAGAGTTTAAGAGTTAAAGTAAAGAACAAATAGAAAATTATCTATCCTTGAATGAAGATGGCTAGGTTTGTAAAGTCATGCTACTGGATTCCTTAAAAATGTATATTAAGGATATAATGGGAAGATAGTCTATTAATAAAATGAAAGGGTGGGTTAAAGCATTATTAGAAATACAACATGATATACATGTAGTAAGGTATGAATAACAAAGACATTAGATAATACTGAAAGCATTAAAAAACTAATGTCAAACAACTTTAACATAAAGTGGTATTAGCTCTAGAAAAATTAAAATTGCAAAGTTATGCAATGAATCAAGAAAATCTATACAGGATAGCTAATAGAAGTAATATCTTAAGCAAAAAGGCAAAAATCAGTAATATCTGAAATATTTACAGTAATACGTTTATCTCAGATATACAGGAAATGCTTAATTAAATTCCATGAGAATCTTAATAAAGATAATAACAATTTTAGTGATTGCAAAATTGGTAAGTATTTAAAGAAGAATGTTACTAATAAACTTAATGATCGGCAAATTTATCTGTTGAATAAGCCTACTAACTTAATTGAATTTAAAGATGTTTTAAAAAACGTAAGCATTTAAAGCTCCAGGGTTAGATGGCTTAAGTATGGAATTATATATCTGCTTCCATTAAATGTTTTAGAATTACTGAGTGAAGTTTTCAGGATAATCCAGAATGATAAAAATAATCCCCCCATGAAAATGTCTGCAATCTGACCTATACATAAACCAGGAAAGGATAAAAAGTTAGTTTCATTGCAAAAACTTATTTCATTATTAAATGTTGATTATAAAATATACTTCCATTTTTGCCACAAGATTAAGAGATAGAGTAGATTAATTAATAAAGATCAAACAGGATTTATAGTTAGTAGATTAACTTAGAATAATATCAAAAGGATAAGCATTTTAGAAATAGCAGATAGATTTAACAAATCTTTAAATCTTTAGAGTCTCCATATATGAAATCAATCCTAAAAACAGTTAAGAAATATGTTTTTAAAATCCCATTAATTTTAAAATGCAAATTCTTGTGATTTGCCATCACATACACCCCCTAGATTTGTGGAAACGCAGAACACTATTGAAATGAATATACTAAAGAGGATTGGGTTAGTATTATGAACTGATTGCTTTGAAAAAGGGAAAGCTAAGTTATCAGAATGTTTCATGAGAGATTTACAAGTTGGATGAATCTATTAATCAGCTAATACTATATGTTAGATTGAAATCAGATGAATTTGAGGGAAAAGAAACAGAAGACTATTCTACACTTATATGAGTACATGGTTGCTATCACTAAAGGTAAGGTGACCTACAAAGGAAATCTGTCCAAGTTATATAAGTTAATTATAAACAATAACTTTGTTGCAAAGTTTTAAATTTTTTTAGGTAGAAGTAGATTGACTCAATTGATAAGAATAAAACTGTATTACTTAAGTCAGTTAGTCAAACATCTTCAGGTGTATACTGGAAAGTTGTTTCTATGTGGAAATATATACATAGAGTGTTTGTTACCCATTATAAAATTTCTAAGTTTAGTAAAGTGACTTCTTCAGGTCACTGGAGATGCAGTGGAGATGCATTAAAGATGTAAAAGCCGATTGGGCACACATGTTTATGGATTGTGAAAAATTAAATGTTTATTCATAAGAGATAAGTGGCTTCTTTAAAGGGTTGTGTTCTGATGATTGTTCTTTATCGGAATCAGCAATACTAATGAATGTTCTACTTCCTTTATCTGTAAAAGCTAAATAACAAAAGATGTTTTGGAGTCTCCTTGCAGTAGCTAGAAAAAATATTACAAAAAATTGTAAAGCACACTCAGTTCCTATGTTCAAATAATTTTTAAATTTAACAGCACTGTTATGAAAAACTGAAAAAGAAGAGATTAGAATAAGGTCTGTAAATCATTCTAAGACTTCTAGTTGTTGAGATAATATTGAAATGTTGCTATTGAAATACCAAGATACTTAATCTGTTACTTATATTAGTTTAGTCTGATGGTGTAATGTATCCCTAACACAGTATAACATTATGTGATTTTTAAATTCTTCCTTTCTGTGTATATATTGTATATATGCTAACTCAATAAAAATCTTAAAAAAAAGCTTGAGAGACAACTCTGTCACAGTCAAGAAGGGAAAATAGTTATTTCAAGCAAAGTACTAAAGATGAGACTACCAAAATAAAAATGTACTTCACTTTTAGTGTGCATTGATTTTGCTTGCTGCTTCTAGTAGGAACTTTCGTTATAATAAATATAATCTGAATGTATTTTACTGTCCTGCTACTGGTAAATAATAACTGTTGCATCTAGTTGTTCAGTTTGTGGTTCACTCTACTATGATAAGAAGACCATTAGAAAGCTCCAAGAGAGGATATATGGCCATAACTATGTCACTATACCATGTGCATCTTGCCTCATTCGACTGTGGCTCAATTAGTTGTGTCTCTGTCAAGTGTACATACTGTACATACATTGGCTCTTTATCTCATTTATTTCATAGCATGTTATACATATTGTACATATACTGGAATGCTTATTTCTTTTAACTGTTACTATTTACTTATATTTTTATTATTTTATACCATATCTATCCAAAGTATTTATTTGAATATTTTGATTATATTGGAACATAGATAAGTAGATATGCAGATAAATATATAAATATATACACACACACACACACACACACATATAGATATATATATATATATATATATATATATATATATATATATATATATATATATATATATATATATATATATTTATTTATTTATTTATATATACATTTGTACATCCATCCATCCACAACCCCTTCTCCCATTTTTGCACATGGGGTTGGGGTGTCACTTCAACAGTGCCAATCATCTACAGCCAAGGTTTACACATATCTGTAGCTCTCTCATTTAACATATGTAAATTCCTTACAAAAAAAAAAAAACACAGTACCATCATGGTGTGTGTGTGTGAGTGTGTGTGTGTGTGTGTGTGTGTGTGTGTGTGTGTGTGTGTGTGTGTGTGTGTGTGTGTGTGTGTGTGTGTGTGTGACTTAATCATGAAGGGAGTTACTAGTGAAGTTGTGCATGATGATAACACACCAGTTCAAGAATATTTTGTCCTCTAGTTTAGTTAGTAACAACCTGGTCCACTGACGTTTTATTTATTAGCTCTAAAAACTGCTTTGCATATCTTACATTGGAGCTGTAGGTACTCCAGCCAATTGTAGGATAACAAAAGTTTCCCAGAATTATGGAGTTCTTACTTATGGGAAGTTTATCCATGACAGTTAGGAACCTGATACGCACTTCTAAGAACAAAGAAGGTATCCAATAGCAGGCTGTAAACAGATAGCTGATTTTGTTCAGTGTGATTTTGAGATCAATAAGTTCTATCCTCTGGGAATCTGTCTAGAGGTGATATGGTCTCTGACAAATATGGTCAAACTACCACAGTTGCCTTTTAGTCTGAATAAATGGCATGTGCTAATTCCAGGTATGGAGTAAGTACTTTCTGGGCATTTAACATTTAAACCGTGCTTTAGTGATACACACTTATGGATGCCTTTCAAATGCAAGACTGTCTCAGTGGCACCTTAACTTGGATCTGTTTTGATATTATTACATTTGCTACGTTGGACTGTTCATTGAACTTTGTCTAAAAATAGCACTATGTGGCAGCAAGGCCTTTAGCCAGGTCAGCCTTTGCAAACTAAATAGGAGTGTCATGCATCTTGTTCCATATAGGATTCCCTAGAATGACACCAATTATTTAGTCATTTCTTGAAGCCTGTCATCTTTTCTGTGTATCTAGGTATCACTTGTGGCTAAGGGAGGATTCTGCTCAGCATCAGGGTCTTGAATGCATTTGTGACTTGCATAGAGAGCTGAGATATGTGCCTCTGAATCTCCCTCAGGTCATTTTGTCGTAAAGTCATTCGCCCCTCCCCCACATGTACAACTACCATGTTGTGGTTATATTTGCTTGGTGCAGACTATATTTATGAATTACACTGTCTGGCTGATATTATCAAGGAGGTGCATCTTATCTTTGCAGCCTATACAGTCTATTCTATCCCAATAAATATCTCTCTGCCTTGCTGAGTACATCAGACTCTTCATCTTGAGGAAAGTGGAAGAAAACATAGTAGGAAATAAGTTGCACATAACACAGTTATTACCTGCCTACCCCCCCCCCCCTTCTCAAGCAGGTAACTTGTTTCCTGGTTGCTTTTTTGTACAACTCTATTATACCGTTGGACTTTTAACCAACATTGTTGGTGTCATATTTCTTAAATAAGGAAACGTGTTGCATAGTCATAAACCAACAATTCATATTTTTAAAACTACAAGGAATACTTCCACCCCAAAAATTGCCTCCATTAATACCTTTGTGGTGATTACATTTACTACTTAAGGTATATGTGCTCTGTCTGCTTGCCATTTTTTCTAGCCCTTCCCTCCCCTGTGATTTTCTCTTGTCTTCTCCCAACATCATCTGTGTCAGTTCTCTTATATGTAGTGTTCTCATGTTTATTATTTCTCTGTTCTAGGCCCCAAGCTTTGGGAATCGTATGATTCACCCAGCTAGCAGACAATAACACCCTTCATTGTGATCTCTTCAAAGAGTACTATGGGCTACCCATAAGTAGTAGGGTAACCTTTCGCTATAACCCCTTGCTTTTCATTATCATCCAGCAAGGACATTGTACAACTTTGGAAATAAGGTTGCCAATCAAAGAGCAATCATACCTCCCAAGAGACTATCCCAGTGAAGTAATTACACTGGTCCATACCTCTCAACCTCCAAGCATTAAAAGTCATAGCAGAGGGTCAGAAAGTGGACCACTTTCCTATTTATCACAATAGAATGTATTTATATAGTAGTCTCTACATGACATAGTCAGACTCATTTCTTCACATCCTGCATGCCTTGGCACATTTATTAAACAAGATTACTGTACACTAGTGTTGAAAAGACATAACTAGTGGTAGTGAATCTTCTCCTAGACTTAGTTTATCCATTTAATAAAGTATGTACCCATAAAGAGGTCTGATTTTTATGAAGAACGTCATAGAAAAAGTAAAGCTAAAAGTGAGGGCCAAAATCACACCACTATACCTAAATCATAGCAAATGACAGGCGTGCATTGATCAAACCCTATCTCAGTACAGTCATAGCTCAGACAGCTTTTCAAAACTTAGTCCTGCAATTTGGAACTACTTGCCAGTCAAGAAAAGGAATGAAGATATTTTGCTATATTTTTGAAGAAAACTTAAAAAACAATTCTAAAGAAACTTCTCGTTCTTTTTTCTGAGATAATGCATGGTCAGTTTCTATACCACTTTTTAACATTCCATACCTTCATGACTTACAGTCTTGAATAGATTCTCTTAAAGTATGTCCTTCTGACTGTCTATATTCCTATCTTCTTTCCTAATCTTTTTTCTCTTTCTGATTTCGTAACACTTAGGAACTGCATTTATTGTAACTAATTCCTATGTAAATCAATGCAATGTATGCTTAACATATTCCATTGCTGTCAATACTAATGTTCACTGTACTATATTTTTTGCATTATGTTCATCATATAATATCTGAATTATATTTGTTTGAATGCCCACTGTATTATATTTGTTGCCCTCTGGGCCCAGATTGTGGGTAAAAAGGGTCTGCAATGATTTCATTTACCCAGTTAACTGAACTACATAAATAAATAAATAAATTCCTCTTTCTAAACTTCACCTCCTTCAATAAGTTCAGACTTGAATTTACAAAAATTCCTTCACAATCAAGCAAAATGTAAACACTTCATGACTACAGGTGTTCCAGCTTTAGTCTGCCAGTGTATGTCGACTTTAGTTCATTCTCAGCTACAGTCATACATAGTCAGACTCATGATTCCTTCATATCCTGCATACCTTGGCAAGTTTGTTCAACGAGATTACTGTACAGTAATGTTGAAAAGAAAATCAGTTGTAAATCTTACCTTAAGTATTTCAGCTACTAGATGCTCGTTTGTTGCAAATATCGTTATCTCTATAATTGTCATGATCAGCATCTGCACAGGACTTATTTTTCCTAAGACTGCGCCGAAGGAGATCAGAACTGTTGCTGTGCTGAAATCGGCATTTATCATACTGTAAAAAGAAAGAAAGAAATGCAAGTGAGCTTGAAGTCTATATTTGTCATTATAATCACAAAAGCAGCATTCATTTATATACAGTTTAAATGTATCAAATTTATTTTCTGAATAAGCTAAATACTTTATTTGACATGATATGGAATATTTTCATGGATGGCAAAAAGATTATTGTGATATCTGCTAGGAAAACATTAATTAATTTCTGTATTACATGTAACTTAACTTAGATGCCTCAAATTGCTCTGCCTGAGAGACAACTCTGTCACAGTTAGGAAGGGAAAATAGTTATTTCAAGCAAAGTACTAAAGATGAGACTACCAAAATAAAAATTTCCTTCACTTTTAGTGTGCATTGTTTTTGCTTGCTGCTTCTAGTAGGAACTTGAGTTGTCATAAATATAATCTGAATGTATTTTACCATCCTGCTACTGGAAAATAATAACTGTTGCGGCTAGTTGTTCAGTTTGTGGTTCGCTCTACTATGATAAGAAGACCATTAGAAAGCTCCAAGAGAGGATATATGAACATAACTATGTCACTGTACCATGTACATCTCGACTGTGGCTCAATTAGTTGTGTCTCTGTCAAGTGTACATACTGTACATACATTGGCTCTTTATCTCATTTATTTCATAGCATGTTATACATATTGTACATATACTGGAATGCTTATTTCTTTTAACTGTTACTATTTCCTTATGTTTTCATTATTTTACACTATGTCTATCCAAAGTATTTATTTGAATATATTGGAACATAGATAAATAGATAGGCATATATATATATATATATATATATATATATATATATATATATATATATATATATATATATATATTATAGATTTAT
The DNA here is from genome assembly GCF_019279795.1 of Protopterus annectens. Lineage (NCBI taxonomy): Eukaryota > Metazoa > Chordata > Ceratodontiformes > Protopteridae > Protopterus > Protopterus annectens. Next base: position 1,114,997,437 of record NC_056729.1, on the reverse strand, counting down.
CTCTCTCTCCCTCTATACATACATATATATATATATATATATATATATATATATATATATATATATATATATATATATATATACATATATCTATACATATATCTATATATATATATATATATATATATATATATATATATATATACTTAAATTTGTACATCCATCCATCCACAACCCCCCATCCACAACCCCCTTTCCCATTTTTGAATATGAGGTTGGGGTGTCATTTCAACAGTGACAATCATCTACAGCCAAGGTTTATACCACTGGGTGGACATATATCTGTAGCTATCCCCTTTAACATATGTACATTCCTTGCAAAAAAAAAAAAACATAATACCATCATAAAAACTTTCAAAAGTCACTAAATAATGACTACATGCATTTCATATACATCGTACAGATGCTGTTTACAGCTATGGGACAAATATGCTATAAAGTTTCAAGTAACAAAGTAAACAATGAACTGCAAAATAAATAAATAAATGATTGAATACAAACAATAAAAGAATAGGAAAGAACTGAAAAATAAAAGAAATAACTGAAAACATGCAGACCATCTGGCAAAATTAAAAAAATGTAAGGAAAAATGATTACAGAGATTACACATACACGTGTTAATATATACTGGATTAAATGAGTCTATATCTTTAAATCCTGTTTTAAAACTTAGAAATTATGATGTCAAAGTAATTTAAATATTTATTGGTTAATTGGGTGAGTCATGTGGTTTTGAGAAGTGTGTTTAAATCTTTTTGATCATGTTTTTATCGTTCTGATGAAGTTCCTAATACTTGTGGAATGAAATTCCTCAACCTTTTATTAAAGTATTTGTTTGCTATGCTCACTTTACAGTTGTTTTACTCTTACTAGACTATTGATCCATGAGGACCATTAAAAGCCTATCCCTGCAGTCCCATGAACATTTTAGCAGTTAAAATTTATGTACGAATAACCCAGAGCTGGGAAGAACATTTACATGTTACTCCTATCCATAACAGACAAGGATGCTAAATTAGGATGCAATTTGTGGTTTCCCATCCATCCATTCTTCCAGATTATGTATGAAAAATGTAAGGGAAGTACTTTGTTTTATGTGCAGAAGAAAATGCCCACAAAGAAATAGTATTCTCGTATATATATATATCTGCCTAATATCCTGTAGAAGAGATTAAGATGTCCTGAGTGTGAGTTTATGTCATCATTGGACTTGCAAATGTGCAAAAGATCTGAGGTGATAGGGTTTGTTCAGACTCTGTTATTGTAGTAGAGATTGACCCTCAGTAACCTATATGATAACAAGAAAAGGGACAAGGCTTTGAGATAGGCAGTGTTCCTTTTATGATTTAAGCCCTTAATGTTCTTGGTGAGAAGATGTTGTGCTTTTACAAGTTGTGTTTAGTGTTTGGACAGGTACCTTCCTACCAAAGGAGGTATTATACTCAATGACTGGAGTAATAAGTCTAAAAATAAATTGGAATGATCACATTCCAGGACCTGGACTCCATATCCTTAGTAATAGTCTATAAAATGAATAAGGAATTTCCTGTAGTAGTAGATACATGGCAATCAAAGGACAGTTTGTTATCCACATACTGTAAGTTCTGAAGTTTCTAACTACTGGATTGATTTTTTTGGAGTGTGTTGTCAATGTAATAGTTACAAGTTATGTTATGGTTGCCAAAGGAGACTTTCATACATTTTATGGCATTTAGTTTTAGCCCATAGTTGTGACAGCATTTGTTTGTTTGGAAAAGACCCTCTTGGAAGATCTTGGTATTCACTAGTGCCAGGCCTTTTAGAGGCCTTTTGGAGGAGGTAGAAATGCCTACCCTAATTACCTGGTTTTGTTTTTGAGCTAATTTGTTTCTGAATCAGTTGCATAGAGATTAAATTTTACCTGGGAAACTTTATCGCAATATGAGTGTGGGATTGTGTCAAATACTGATTTTCCCTCATCCATTGCTTCAGTAACCTTTTCGAAAAAGTTAACTAGGTTAAGCAGGCAAGAGCTGTCCTTGACAAAACTAAACTGACTTGGGTCAAAAGTTTGAATATTTCATACATCATTATTTATTAATTCATAATGATCCACTTCATAGCCTTACAGTCAAACTTATAGGTCTGTAACTACCTAGGTTCATTGATGCCCCATCTTTCCGCAAGTGGTGACTCTTATTGTCCTACTTTCATCTGACACTAAGCCTGTTCAGAGGCCTGAAACTCCAGTATGTTAATGAGCTAGATAGTTGCAACTTTTCAGTCTTTTCTACAAGACTAGTTGAAAACAAGATAATAAAAGTTGCTGCCAAAACAGAAAAGGACCAGCAATGAAATAAAACTGACAGAGATAATCAGAAAACAAAGATCCTGGAAGGAGATGGAGGAAAAGTACTACAAATGGAGAACCAAAGCAAAATACTGGATTAATTGCGACAGAAACTAGACAAAGTGTATAATGTGGCAATGAAATGAGTGACTCACTTAAGGAAAACATGAATAAACCTAACAAAAGACTGAAGATCACAGAGAATGCATTCACAACATACTCGGATGATATTGTAGCCCTAAAGAAAATGGAGAAAGAACATTTATAGTGGCTATCAGATCTGGAGGCAATGCATAAATAAATACAGGAAAAGCTCATTGAGATGTAGAACAGAATGACAGAGGAAAAACTTAAGAGTAATCACCAATGAAAATGATATTTGTGAGGCAAATAAAGCTGAAAATTACAACAAATGTGCAAAAAAAGGAAAAAATATCTTGAAACTTGATGATAGTGCTTATAACGTTCTGCTATGGATGAAATCACTTAATGTCTTGGTCACATTAAATCATTTTACTTTGAATCTGGTGTGTGCTTGAGGCCATGTTTTCCTTTTTTGGGCATTTGTTGAGAAAAATTTAAGACTAACAAATGTTCCAGAAATCGTAGATGGAAAAGACTACAAAGAATATGTAACTGGAATGCTGAGAAAAATGAACTGATATTCCAAAAGAAAAAATCCTACAGATCAAACACACCTTAGTATTTGCCTCAGCAAGGCGAACATCCCACTTTCCCCAGACCAATAATTATCAAAGTACAGCTATACCAGATTAAGGAACTACTCCTGTCTCAGCTGTGGAAGAAGGGGAAAATTGTCCAGATCACAGATAAAAAGGTCTTTTTGGATCATGATTACTATGCAGGAACCAGGCTAAAGTGAAACAAGTTTCTTCCTCACTTGAACCTGTCTATGCAGAAGCTTAAAACTCAAATTATGGTTGTTGTATCCTGCTGTACTATCTTATTTCCACTGGGGATGAACACTTTCCTAGAGCTTGGAGGAGTAATGAGCAAATTGAAAAGATCTGCCCAATTGCAGCAACAAGGGTAACTAAATGGGCCGCTGGATGATGGCAGTACAGCAGCAAATAGAGAAGAATTTAAGGGAAGGATGGCCACTAAAACCCTTTTCAGAGGTACAGAAGAAAGATGCAAGAGTGCCAGACAGATGTGGAAGAGCACACCTAAAGGCAGAAAGAGTTAGTATCTGGAGATCAGCAGGCAATATTACCAAAAGAACTACCACATGGTTAAGGTCTTCACCTGATAGATTTGTGTAGTATGATTTGATTCTGACCTCAGCTTACTGGCTAGGCTTAAACTGTCCATTCTGAACAATTAGCTTAGTATTTACCTATGACTCTATAAAAAGAGGACATGTTGAAAAGGGTTATGGCAAGTAGAAGTTTTTGCCAAAATTTGGGCTGTGACCTCACCCCTGTACATAATACCAAATGACTCATTATTTATATGCTTAAATTTCATTTTCTAGACAGGTAATTGTTACAGTTCATGTTTTAATGGCACTGCATAAAGACTGTGGGCCTATGAGTGAAGCATGAGAGGGCAACAGACAATATATCTCTGTTGTTATTTTTATTAATTTTGGAAGCGGATTATTAAAAAAAAAAGGGGGCCTCCACAACTACCAGATTACCCTGTTTTCCTTTAATTACTAACAGCTGAATGCTTAAATGAATAACTACTGGCATTCTTAAGTGGCAAGGGGAGGTGCTTTATGTGAAAAACCTAGAAAGCCACACTGTTACAGACACTGTCTAAGAATCCACAGTGTTTAAAAGAATTGGGGGATAAAAGCCACAAACCAAATATATAATTTAAATACAACATGTTAGAAAAGAAGGCACTTCATATAGTAGTATATGAAGTAGTTGTGTAATGTACATTAAGTATAGGAGTTAATAGTGATAAACAACAAAATACAAGGTTTGTACGTAAAATGTGATGAAACACAAAAGTGGCACACTATAACTAGGAGAGAGAGAGAATGTCCAACTTGGGAAAATTGCAAATAAAGACTAAAAGGAGGAAAGAAGAGGAAGGCAGGGTGAAGGCTAGAGAACAAAAGTATTTGTTTGACAGAGCGAGCCATAATGAAAAAAAAGCAAGGAAATTAGAGAGGGAAGGATGGGAGTAGAGGGAGAAAGCAAAAACATGAGTTTTGATTGGACAAGAAAAAAGGTAATCAGAGAGTACGGGGTGGTACACGCAAATTAGGTGATTAAAGAATGTATCAAGCTTATCACTATATGCCTAGGATTTGAAACAAAGCAAAAAGAAAGTTGTAAGAGGGTTGAAATAAAGTTACTAAGCTAGAATTAGCATTGCTAACGAGAGTGTAAAGTTAAGGAGGAACAAGTGTACAACTGAATAAAAAGTCTCTGAAGTGTAGGTTGGAAAACAAATGGGGGACAATATCAAAGTAAAATATATTGCAAGATGATTTGGAAGGGGTATGGTTGCAGAAAAAAAGAAAGATTAGAGAAAGAAATTGATACCACCATAATTTAAACAATGATTAAAAATAAGAAGGATGATGAAGGGGAAGCAAGAAGAAAAAAAGTATTGTATATTATTCTAATATGATCTTTATGATTTCAAACACACAGCCTAAAGTTAGTTAAAATGAACACAAAGAGGGGAAGTGCATCCAGAAATGCTAGAGGAAAAGAGGGAAAACCCCAAGACTTCCACAGTGCTGCACCTGCGAATGAAAACATGAAGGTAAGGAAAGGGGGATGCCAAAACTGAAATGCAATGTAGTGTAGTGACAATAACCTTACAGACAAAGGGAAATCCCAGAGTCTTGGCCTGTGTAAGACAGACAGGTAGTCAAGTGATTATGATACGAGAAACACATTTAAGTAAAACAGAACCGATAGATTTAGTAAGAAAGGGATTTACAGAGGGATACCACACAGAAGCACTGGAGGGAAGGAAAAGAGGGGAGACAGTACCTATAAGAAATGGCACCCTGGTCTATATAGAGCAACAGAAAATGGATGAGCAAGGATGATATAAGCTAATAAACTACAGCTGAAGGGCACTCATTTTAAAATGGGGAGCATTTATATTTCTTCAAGAATTAGCACAAGTGATTTAAAACAATTAGTATCTGTTGTCAAAGAATTCTGCCAAATACTGTTGACATTACCAGAGAACTGGAATTTAATCATGTCAAATAGGTATGCAATTGCTGGAATGAGAGCCTGCCAGGTGGCTCTGCAGGGTGACTAAGACTAACGAAGGAAGATTATTAAGAAACTTCTGAAAGTGTATGGCTTAGTGCATGTACTATATTAAAGGCAAAATCAAAAAAGTTTCACTTATTACTAAGGGAAGTATGATTCCTGGTGAAGAATGGTTAGAATATATATATATATATATATATATATATATATATATATATATATATATATATACATGCATATATGGATTTATATTAGTTTATCAAATTACCATTTTGTTGAAATTGGGAACGTTGAGAAGAGAGCACTGAAACTTAAAAACATGGCGAGATGTAAGTATTGCAATCCACATCATCCAAGGGAAGACAGGCTGCTGGTAATTCGATAAAGTAATATGACCTCATGTACATATGTGTATATATATATATATATATATATATATATATATATATATATATATATATATATATATATATATATATATATATATATATATATATTTATGGTTCCCCTTTATAACTTCAAAATACTGAAATCTTGAATTTTAGTATCTCAAAACTATATAGGTGAATGACTCATAATTCCAAAACCCAAAATCACGAAACACACAATCACGAACAGGCATACCACACAACACACACACCATTCTACCCACACCACACAAACTATGCAACCCTACACTACATGTGCCCCGCACACTCCCCTACTTATATATACCAATTCTGAGATCACACAAACAGAAAAAAAAAAACTCACACCCAGACATTCTACAGTCCCTCGCACACAAACACACACACATCACACATATACAAACACCAACACATCCAACACTCACTCTCATACTTCCACCTCCCTACCCTAACCTACACGTACAACTTACAAAAACACTCACATACACTCATTCACCTTAAATTCCAGACACCATCCAAGCCAAACACTTCACGTAATGTAGCATAAATGCATAAGCACAGATTTGAGATATTTGAATTTGTGCTTATGCACTTTTGCTATTTTGAAGTTTCGCCTTTATGGTCTTGGGATACTGAAATTCGAGATTTCAGTATTTTGAGATTATAAAGGGGAACTATATATATATATATATATATATGTGTGTGTGTGTGTGTGTGTGTGTGTGTGTGTGTGTGTGTGTGTGTGTGTGTGTGTGTGTGTGTGTGTATGGTTTCCTATCTAAAGGACAAAAGCTCACAAGAATGAGTGGCAAAGGGCAGAATCAGGAACACTGAAAACCCAGAAACCCAGAAGGTCGAACGGCAAAGACCGTGACTATGAGGATCGGGGTTTTGCACCTTTTCCTGCTGCAGTGTGATCTCAGAATTTGTATATATAATTAACAGGGAGTGGAGGGTAGATGTGTTTTTTGTGAGATTTTGTTGTTCTGACATGGACCCATACATATATATATATATATATATATATTTAGAAATATAAGTATATGTACACAGAGTATGAATATCTGTTAACTGAAATAGTAACATATCCAAGGTTGTTGCCAAATCATGCACAATATGAGATAATTTTGAAGAACTGAGGATAGAAGATGGGTACAGTACTGGGGTATTAGCATAATAGATCTGAAAAATAAAACAAAGATGGAAGGATGTTAAAAAGACAGTAGCAAACATGATAAAAGAAAGTCAAGAAAATAAGATGGATCGAATAGGGGCATGAGAAACAGTGAAAGTGCAAATCAGGCCGGAAAGTCAAAGGGAGGAGAAACAAATTCACATGGGGCGAAAGTTATGTGGATAACAGCCTAACTTTTGACCAGGTGTCCATTGGCATATAAAAGTCCTTCTATATTGCACAGCTTATAAACAAAGTGATTGTGCCCAGATCTCCAGATGTCATTATCCCCTTTTAATAAGCCCTCATTAGGCCAATCATTGACTATAATTCCCCCTTTAGCGGCATGTATCTGTACAGACACATAAAACAACTGGAACACTTACAGTGATGCCGTACTAAAATGCTACAAAGTTTAAACAATATACCCTGCATGGACCAATTCAAAGCTCTGTCACTATACTCACAAACCTACAGACTGCTAAGAGGTGACCTGTGCCTGGCATACAAGGCATCCTCCAACCCAGTGCTGATAGATTTACTGTACATCAGCAGAATCGTTTGTAGGGACAGGTATATGTCACAGAGGATACTGCTGCTCTGGAACAGACTCCCCATCCACATATAACAAAGCTCATCCCAATTCATATCCAAGCATAACTTGGTTCTATGGATGGGAAAAAGAAAACTTTCCCAAGGACTGCCCCCTGTACTACTAATGGATAGAGGCTGTTCCTAAATGCCTTATCCCATGTATGGGTCTGTTGAAATTATCTATGGTATGAGTTCAGCTATTCTCGTAAGTGGTAATATATAAGTATTGATCATGGAATGGGTAAGGCCAATGTAACACCAAATGGGATAGGTTAATTCAAACACCCACAGAAAAATTAGATAGGCTTAAAATAGCTTGCAAGAGCAGCTAGACTAATACTTACCTATGAACCAATTAAAGGAAGTCATCTAAAATACCTACAAGAAAAAGGGAAGAATATTAATGAAGCAGAATTGAGGGAGCTAGAAGAAACATGGAGACAGCACTTGGATCACATGATAGAAAGGACAAACATAGTTTTGGAACTTACCTACTTGAGAACACTGCAAAAGCATGAAAGATTCTGTTGGGCAAATTGAGACAACAGAAAGCAGAAAGAGTGATAGTAAAGATTATAGATCCTAAAATGAGATTACAGATGAAGGAAATGGAGGAAATAAAAAAAAATGTTTACTTCATATTACGTGGCATTGTGTACACAACAAACGGTAGACAGAGACTGGGCTAACAGAATGGAAACATTTATGCCAGACATATAATTACCAAAATTAACAGTACAGGAAGTTAACAGCATGAATTACAATAGGAAAAACAGAGGACTAGTTTGACAAGCTAGTTATGGCAAAGTTACCAGGGATTGATGGAATGCCCACAAAGGTAGCGAAGGAAGCAAACAAAGTGTAGTTCCATTCTGGGAAAAGATGCATAATGAAATCTTAAATAAAAAAGGAGCCTTGATTTCTGGAGAAAAGCAGTGGTTCAGTGATACTGAAGGAAGGGAAAGACCTGGCATGCCTTAGTTTATATTGACTGAGTTTAGTTCTTAATCATGATTATAAAGTATCTATAGCTGTATTAGCCAATAGACTGGAAAACATATTACCAAAGTTAATAGATGCTGACCAATGTGGGTTTATTAAAGGGAGATAAACATTCAAAAATATATTGTGAGCCCATATAATGCATAGACAGGCAAAGGGAAAAAAAGACTTTAATATTAATAGGACTGGACACTGGGAATACTTATAGGACATAAAGCATAGGATGGGGTCACCAAGGGAACTAACAGAAATGACAAGAGAGGCATATAAAGGTAGGAAAGTAGAATAAGAGTGATTGGCAGATTAACCCCAGAAATAAAAAGTGAAAGAGGAAGTAGGCAGGGATGTCCATTATCCCCATAATTATTTGTAATTTAACTGAAGACCTTGGCACAGAAAATATGTCAAAAGGAAATAAAAGAATGGAAATGGAATGAGGGCAAGAAATAGCTGGCTATGTTTGTGGGTGATTTGATATTATTCATCATCACTCACCCAAAGATACTAGATATTTTGAGAAAATCTGTAGTAATGTCAAGATATAAAATAAATGCGGCAAAAACAAAAGCCATTAAGTGTTAACTGCATCCCAACATTTAATCTAGTACAAGCATATTCATAATTATTAGGGCACAGCAAATTAAAAACAAGTAATCTCTGTGGTATTCCCAAAGTCACAAAACAACCCACTAAAGTGTAGGGACTGCCTGCCTTGCTTGGATTACTTTCGAATGCTTAGTAATGCTGTACAATTATATATTTTCTATTATTACTTTTTGTTTTGTTTTGACTTAAGACGAGTTTACGTTTGCTACTTCTACTACTATTGTCTGATCTGATTAATATACAGTGATTAACTAGAAATATATGGATTGAAAATCTTCCACACAGAGACGTTTCTGGCACAGCAAATTAAAATACTTGGGGATACAGTTAGCTAAAGATTCTAAATACTCACCAATAGAAACATGGGAAGAAACTAAGACAAATATACGTACTATGATGAAAAGGTAGAAGATGTTAAAACAAATTTGGATTATAGGATTCAGGAAAGAAAAATGACCAGAGTTCCCTTGATACTTTATATTGTCCAAGCATTTGTTTATGACCAGGGAAGAGATTCTGGGAAAAAAATGATAAAATAAATAATGGGATACATACAAGAGGACAGAAGGCCTCTGGTAGAGTGGGTGAAGATGGTACAGCCAGTAGAAGATGGGAGGTTATCAGGTCTGCATCTGCAGGAATATCACAGAGCTACACAGGTCAGACTAGGATATCTGCAGCAAAACATTAACTATAGTTTGAAATAGAAACGTCTAGTACTCAGGCAAAAATAGACAATAAGATTAACTGTATAGATGCAGGAATCAGACCTAGAAAAAAACATTGTAAAAGTCAATGTGGATAATATACTGACCTCAAATGTAAACAATGAAGAAATGTAATTACCGGACATGATAATTTAAGCTGGCACTCATATAGATAGGAAGACAAAAAATTGGAGTTGATGCAACCATATTGAAAGATGTTGGGAAAAGCAGCAAAAGGTATATTGCTGTAAACAGCAGGGATGGGGGAGAAAATGAGCTGCGAAGAATGTAATAAATTATATAAGACAGACAGTAAAGAATCATTAGACTATATGCTATATTGACTAAATATGATGCTGAAATAAAGAGGAAGAAACTGATGGTGACAGGCACAATTCAAATATTGATATGGGCAAGAACTGAAAAAAACTAATAGCAATAGGTTGGTCAACAGGTTGTACAAGAGTTTAACAAAAGACACAGGAACAGTAATGGATAGACACATAAGAAGACAGCAGGGGCTAGGAAACACAGAAATAATGAGAAAAAATTGGAAACAAATTTGTAAAGCACCAAAAATAGCAACAAAATCTAGATCTTATAATCTTTGTCTTGAACTGCATACATATATGTATTTCTGCACCACAAACAAAATATTTAACGTTCTCTGGAGTCCGTAATTAATGTTTGTGGTGTGATCTAAAAGAGATAAGAAACTGGAAACTTATATTTTATAGTAAGCAAAATATAAAAGGGACATTTAATAAATCATACTGAAGGTAATAGGAGAGAGAAAGGAGTTAGAAGAAATTGAGTACTATAACAAATGCATGAAAAATATAGGATAAAATCTACATGTGAAAGCATCAATAACCTTTCTATTAGTAGAAGTAAAAAAGGGTATAACTAGGAAACGGAAATCAAAATAAGATCCCAAGTAGAGGAAGTAATGAAAATAATAAAAGACATTAAGAGAAATGGAAAAATAAATAGTGAAGAATAGATTTAATAAGTAGCAGGAGAAAAAATGGGCAAAAATGGATGACTCTACAGGAGTAATGAGTGGGGTAAGAAACAGAGACAGCTGAGATAATACAATTATAAGGTCTAATGAAAGACTAAAGGCAAAGTCTAGGAGGCCAAGAGACACAAAGAATTATATAGTGTTGGTTACCAGATGAATGGGGAGAAGAGGAAAGTGAAATAACATGATAGTGGTTGATCAATAAATGACTATACTCTCCAGTTGTACCCAGGGGGCAGCTCATGATGTCAGAATGCTGGGCTGCAGCCCCCACTCCATTTCCTCAATTTTCTGATAAAAAAAGTTTAATTAGTATTTTTCTTCACACTAGTAGCAGTTTGAACAGCAAACTACTGTGTGAATCTGAAGAAGCAATGTGCTGCAGAACCCGCAGCAGCTCGCAGGCATGCTCGAGTTCTGATTTATAAGGGAAAAAACATAGTTAAGTTGCAAGGGAGACAGCGTGAAGGAGAAAATCCATCAATCAGATTTTTTTTTTATTCTGAGTCAGACTCAGAATCAAACTTTAAGGTAAGAGAAGGCAAGGAAGGCCGCCCCTTTCTAGTTGGTCCCACCCCATTCAGGTGTCTCCTGCACCAGCTCTTTGATTTGAAGTCACCAGTCACCGTTGGTTGTACCTGATGTATAAAAATACCAGGTTTTGATGACTGTGAGAAAAGAGAGTCTTTAACATAGCAATGACTGGAGATGGTAGTGCACCATGCATGAGGTTGCCCAAGTTATAAAAAGGATGTTGTGAAGACAGGTAGAGAAGGGGAATGCTGCCAACCTAGCCAGATAGAATTTTATACATAATTCTATCATTTGTAAATATGAATGTGAATCACAGGCTTGTTGTCTTAAATGAAAAAATACTGTTACAAAAAATGTGGCAACAGTGCTCTCTACTGACCCAGTAAAAGCATGTTGTGACCCTTTGATCTAAAGTCAGCTCCAGTCCGTCCAGAAGAAGGCTACCTGCCTATTGTTTTAAGGCTAAAGTTAATGACCAGATTTTACACGTGGAATGTCCTTTATTGCTCTAATTGTAAAAGAAAGTAAATACAGTTTCTGTCAGCCTGGGAACACCAGGAAAGTGTGAAATGATGTAATGTTTTATCAGAACTACAGTTTCAATTTAAACAGAGAGAACCAGAAGGCATTAAGCATTTTTGACTTGAACATCAAACTCAGCACTGCCTTATGCTCTCTTTATCTAAGTAGTCTTTTAGAAGTGTGTTTTCTTTTAGAGATAGCTAGAATTAGAAAGTTTCGACTAAGTGTTTTTCTGTGATGTCAGAACTGTACTACTGAATTATTTTAAGTATTTCTGTGTGGTCTCTGAACTCTTGACTAGCACTGACTGTATAGTAGAAAGTATTGTCTTGTGATTTTAATTATTTATTATTAAATATTTTAAAACCTTTTAACTGTGGCTGGTTTGTGTAGAGATAATTTAAGCTCTTTAGAGTACTTGCATGCCTTTGGTAAAACTGTACAAAGCCACTCTAATAGCTTTAGTCCTGGGCTATACTACCAATTGGATAATAATATTGCACAGTAATAATTGGACACCCTTTTAAGGGCCTTTGAGTAGCTGATAAATATTAGTGGGTGGTGGCAGCTGGTACTACCATATAGTCTGGGAGAAAGGGGCACAGCTGGAGAAACTGTGCCAGCCTTCCCCAGGAGTGTCTGTGTGGTTGTATAAACTCTTCTCATAGTGTGTGTGTGTGTGTGTGTGTGTGTGTGTGTGTGTGTGTGTGTGTGTGTGTGTGTGTGTGTAAGGTACTTGGGCATGGACATGAAACACTGGTTGGACAGAGTGGGTGCTGGAGGTTTTAGCTTGCCCACTAGCCTGAGATCTGGACCCTATAGCTGTGACAGTGGGGAGTCTTATTGGGCACCTGGAGAGCAAGGGAGCGACCAGCCCCAGACTGACTGTGATCTCTGTGTGCCCTTAAGGGAAATCACACTTTACTGTGTGTATTTGTTATCCTTTTCCTCATATATGAGATGCCCTCTCTGGTGGCAGTGGTTGGGGTATCCTCACATATTAATTGGTGGGCAGTGGTGAGATGTCCACATCGCATATTAATTATTTGGCAGTGGTGGGATATCCACATCACATATTAATTAGCTGGCAAGTACTAATTGGCTTTTAGTGGTGTGGGTAGAGCAAATCCCTTAGCTAGTGTACAGTGAGCTTTGAAGGTGTTTTTGTACTCTAAAACAGCCATGCAGTGAATACTCAGGGTTCAGATCACAATTGTTTTATTTCTTTTGTTAGCTTAGTTAGTCAGGGTGAGCAGACAGCATATCAGCAAAGGAGTATGGAAAGCTGACAAGGAGCCAGCTGGCGGAGATGTGCCAGGCTAGGGGACTGGTGCATGGAAACCTAAGGCAGACCTGATTGCAGCCTTGGTTACAGCTGCATCAGAAAACAGCAACCAGGAGGACAATCAGACTGGCAGTGGAGATATAATACCCTCGGAGAATGGACAGCTCAACCTTTCTGCAGTGGACTTAAAAATCCAGCTGGAGCTAAAGAGACTTGAGTTGGTGGACAGGCATTTGGAAACTGAAGCAGCTGAGAGATTGAGGAGTATACAGGCTGAGGAGAACTAGAAACTGTTATGCCTTGAAGCTGAGGGAAAAGAAAGGCAGAGCAGCATGAGAAGGAGATGCTGGCTCTTTGCCAGAGTCATGGAGGTAATGGGGAAGGGAGTAACTGGAACCCAGAAGCAAAAAAGGTCAGTACATTTCTTCCGCAGTTTAAAGAGAGGGATAATTTTGATAATTTCATTCATATGTTTGGGAGAGTATGTAAACAGTATGAAGTTGATCAACGGCTCTGGGTACGGTTCCTGACCCCCTTACTCCATGGTAAAGCTGTAACTGTTGTATCAAAAATGCCAGATGCTGACTGTTTTGATTATGCTGCTGTAACAAAAGTCTTTTAGAATGTTTTAAGCTAACACCTGAAATGTATAGGAAAAAGTTTCATGAGCATAGACGCAAGGCAGATGAAAGTGTGTGTGAATATGGTGCTGAACTGAGCACTTATTTCCATATGTGGGTGAGTGGATGTTAGGTCATCACTTCTGAAGGGCTGGCAGACATTTTGGTGAGGGAACAAGCCCTTAGCACTTTGCCTGAGGACATGAGGATCTGATTATCTGATAGACAATGTGCTACTTCAGATGAGTTGAGGAAGAAGGGAGACCTATACCTAGCAAGCTGAGCAGTCCTGCACAGGAAGGGGACCCCCAGTGCTGCTCATGGGTCTAAAGGAAACCATGGTGGGCAGCACAGACTGCCCCAAAAGAATCTGCCAGTAGCAGGGGAAGCCACTAGCCCAGGTACATGTCCAGGACCTAGGGTGAAATGTTTTGAATGCAACCAGTGGGGTCATGTGGCATACAGATGTCCACAGAGGCAAGGTGGGGAACAAAAGGTGAGGGAGCCAGTAAGTGGGAAAGACAAAATGCCAATAGTAGGTTGTCTTGAGACAACAGGGGTATGATCTACCATCCTGCAGATGTCCTAATAGGGAAGGATTTGGATGAGGCAGTACCATGTACTTATACAGTTACACACGGTCAGGCTAGAAGACATGCATTTGGGTCTGGTAGCCTGGGGGAGACCCAGGCAGACTGTATACTTGCAGCCAGGACGGCTGAGGTGGTTACTTCAGTAAGGGAGCTACTCTGTAGCAGGGAAACTGAATGTGAGCCATAGCTGCTTGTGGGTACTGATGGTCCCTGGGACAGAATGACTGCAAAGGCAGAGGTGAGTAGTAGTACCCAGGCTGAGAGTGAGGCACCACTGACAGAGGATGCCAGACTTCCTGTGGAAGGGGAGCTGGGAAGGGTTACACGGAAAGAGTTGAGACAGGCTCAGCTCTCAGACCCTACATTGCAAGGCCTGAGGCAGGTAGCTAGGGAGGCACCTGATTCTCAAGGAAAGGGGGAATCTGTATACTGGGACAAAGGGTCATTATACAGAGAGTGGACCCCTGACAAGGCTAGAAGGTGAGAGTACAAAAGTTGGTAGTGCCTACAGTCTACCATCTGGCGCTTCTAGCCATAGCCCATGATATTCACTTTGCAGGTCATATGGGCATAAAACATACAAAGAGGCGTATTGTGCAGAACTTCTATTGGCCTGAAATTTCCAGAGATGTAACAGGGTATTGCAGGACCTGTGAGCAGTGCCAAAAGATAGGCAAGACAGGAGACAAGGTGAGAGCGCCTTTGATGCCTTTGCATGTGATTGAGGAGCCATTTCAGAGGGTAGCTATGGAAATTGTGGGTCCTCTCAATACCCCAAGTTCCACAGGGAAAAAAGTATATCCTAATGGTAGTGGATTATACTACACAATACCCTGAGGCAGTGGCTTTGTCCTCCATTGAGGCAGAGAAGGTGGCAAATGCTTTGTTAGAGATTTTCTGCAGGGTAGGTTTCCCAGAAGAAATACTGACTGACAGAGGTGCCAATTTCATGTCAGACCTACAGGCTTGTCTGTAGAGGTCCTGTGGGGTGAATCACATGAAGACCACCCCCCTACCATCCCCAGACTAATGGTCTGGTTGAGAGTTTAAACTCTACCATCAAGTTCATGCTACGGGCATTTGCAGATCAGTTTAAGAAGGATTGGGACAAATATTTTCCCCATCTGTTGTTTGCTTACAGAGAAGTTCCCCAGGAATCCACAGGTTTTTCACCCTTTGAGTTGCTGTATGGGCATAGGGTGTGGGAGCCTCTAGATTTATTTCAATATGAGTGGGGAGGTGAGTGCGAGTTGTGGCATACATCCTAAACCTCAGGCAAGGCTCAGGGAACTCATGGGCTTGGCCCAGGAGAACCTGGCAGAAGCCCAACAACAGAAAAAGTTGTGGCATGACAGGAATGCTAGAGCAAGAGAGTATGCTGTGGGGCAGCAGGTACTGGTTCTCATTCCTGTCAGACACAACAAACTGCAAGCAGCTTGGAAGGGTCCCTACAAGGTGGTAAGAACTGTTAGTGATGTTACCTACATGGTGGAACTGCTAGGCAGACAGCAGGGGCACGAATTGTACCATGTTAACATGATGAAACCTTACCATGATAGGGAGGCCCTTGTGCTGAGCATTTGCAATGGATTGCAGGAGAAGTCTGAGGGAGATCTGGGGACTGATCTCTTCAGAGCGGCTCGGGCTGACACCTCAGTGGAAGGGGTAGCAATGTCCCAGCAGCTATCTCCTACCCAGCTTTGAGAAATCCGTGCAGTGTTGCAGGAATTTGGGAACATGTTCACTGGGAAACCAGGGTGCACCCACCTGGTGCAGCACCAGGTGGATACAGGACCCCAAAGGCCTATTAGGCAGGTCCCTTATAGGGTGTCTGAGAGAGTCAGACAGACCCTGAGGGGGTAGGTACAGGAGATGTTGGAACTAGGGGTGATTCAAGAGTCCAACAGTCCATGGGCCTCCCCAATGGTGCTGGTGCCTAAGAAGGATGACAGCACCAGGTTCTGTGTGGACTACAGGAAATTGAATAGTCACACAGAGTCAGATGCTTATCCCATGCCTAGGACAAATGAGGCCCTAGAGCATCTGGGTGGGGCTAAGTATTTTACAACCATTGATCTTAACAAGGGTTACTGGTAGGTGCCCTTGACTCCCAGTGCTAGGGAGAAGTCAGCCTTTGTGACTCCTTTTGGCTTGTATGAGTTCACAAAGATGCCCTTTAGAATGAAGAATGTCCCAGCAACTTTTCAGAGGCTGGTAGATAATATCCTAGCAGGAGCAGGAGGGATTGCCCTTGCTTACCTAGATAATATTGCCATCTGCAGCCATTTCTGGCCAGAGCACCTTCAGCATGTCAGGGAGGTTCTGTGCAGACTACAGAGGGTAGGGTTGACCATTAAGCTGAGCAAATGTCAGGAGGGTATGGTGGAGGTCTCCTCCCTAAGACATAGAGTGGAGAGTGGTAAGATAAGGCCAGAACCTGCCAAAGTGGAAGCCATTCAGGCATGGCCTGCACCTGTTACTAAAAAGCAGGTGAAGGCATTTTTAGGGACAGCAGGATACTTCAGAAAGTTTGTCCCCAGTTATACTACTATAGCTGCTCCCCTCACAGACCTGACAAGGAAGAACAGGCCAGATAAGATAGTGTGGACCCCAGCATGTGAGCAGGAATTCCAGAAGCTTAAAGAAGCTTTGGGAGAACCCCCTGTGTTAGCCAGTCCAGATTACAGCAAAGGATTTGTTGTACAGGTGGATGCTTCGGACCATGGGGTGGGGGCTGTACTTAGCCAGATTTCTTCAGAGGGAGAAGAACACCCAGTGGTTTATCTCAGTTGTAGGCTCCAACCCATGGAGGATTTCTATGCAGCTGTAGAAAAGGAATGTCTAGCCTTAGTGTGGGCATTGCAGAAACTTCAGCCTTATCTGTATGGAAGAAAATTCACTGTTATGACAGATCACAACCCCCTAAACATGGTTAAACAGAACCAGTCAGCAAAATGCCAAGTGGCTAAGATGCCTGGTGTTGCAAGCATATGATATGTCAGTGCAGCACCGCAGTGGGAGTAGCAATGTCAATGCAGATGGGTCCTCAAGACAGGGAATGGGGTAGGTATACTCAGATAGACCTAACCCTCTCAAGCGGTGTTTCTCAAGGGTCACTTGAAAAACTAGCTTGAGTTCTCCGGGGGGAGAAATGTGAAGACTGGTAGAGAAGGGTGAATGCTGCCAGCCTAGCCAGATAGAATTTTATACATAATTCTATCATTTATAAATATGAATGTGAATCACTGGCTTGATGTCTTAAATGAAAAAAATGCTGTTACAAAAAATGTGGCAGCAGTGCCCTCTACTGACCCAGTAAAAGCATGTTGTGACCCTTTGATCTAAAGTCGGCTCCAGTCCAGCTAGATGAAGGCTTCCTGCCTATTGTTTTAAGGCTAAAGTTAATGACCAGAATTTACATGTGCAATGTCTATTGTAAAATAATGTAAATGCAGTTTCTGCCAGCCTAGGAACACCAGGAAAGTCTGAAATTATGTAATATTTTATCAGAACTGCAGTTTCAATTTAAAAAGAGAGAACCAGAAGGCATTAAGTATTTTTGTCTTGAACATCCAACTCAGCACTGCCCTGTGCTCTCTTTATGTAAGTAGTATTTTTGAAGTGTGTTTTCTTTTAGAGATAGCTATAATTAGAAAGTTTAGACTAAGTGTTTTTCTGTGATGCCAGACCTGTACTACTAAATTATTTTAAGTATTTCTGTGTGATCTCTGAACTCTTGACTAGCACTGACTGTATAGTAGAAAGTATTGTCTTGTGGTTTTAATTATTTATTATTAAATATTTAAAAAAGTTTTAACTGTGGCTGGTTTGTGTAGAGATAATTTAAGCTCTTTAGAGTACTTGCATGCCTTTGGTAAAACTGCACAAAATCACTCTAATAGCTTTATCCCTGGGCTATACTACGAATTGGATAATAATATTGCACAGTAATAATTGGACACCCTTTTAAGGGCCTTTGAGTAGCTGATAAATATTTGTGGGTGGTGTTAGCTGGTACTACAGTATAAACTGGGAGAAAGGGGCACAGCTGGAGAAACTGTGCCAGCCTTCCCCAGGAGTGTCTGTGTGGTTGTATAAACTGATCTCAAAGTGCATGTGTGTGTGTGTGTGTCAGCTACTTGGGCAGGGACATGAAGCACTGGTTGGACAGAGAGGTTGCTAGAGGTTTTTGCTTGCCCACTAGGCTGTGATCTGTACCCTATAACTGTGCCAGTGGGGAGTCTTATTGGGGCCTGGAGAGCAAGGGAGCAACCAGCCCCAGACTGACTGTGATCTCTGTGTGCTCTTAATGGAAATTGCACTTTACTGTGTGTATTTGTTATCCTTTTCCTCATATATGAGATGCCCTCTCTGGTGTTATTGGTGAGGATTGAGGCTCCTTGATTGCTGGGCCAGGGCACAGGCATCACAGATGTGAATTGAATAAAAAGGCATTTGTGTTAGAAAAAAAAAGCCTGCTGATTGAATAGCTTGTGTAGGGGGGTTGACAGGTCCTGTTTCAGACTGGCCAGTAGGTGTCCTGTTATATTGTCTGATCCAATAGAAGCAGTGTTCTTGGCTTTGGAAAGTGCTTTGAGGACTGATTCTTGGGATATTTGAGGAGGTACAGATGCAGGTTCTTAATATGGGTGAGGGGGTAAAGTTAAAACTAAATTTATCCACAAATAGGCTGGCTATGTCCTCAGGGTCTACGTCTGAGATATAAATTACTATTAGCTCTGAGCTGTGTTGGTTATTGTTTCTGAAGTTTCTAACATAGCTAAAGAAGGCTTCATGGATGTCATTTGCCTAGGGGGCTACTTTTACCTAATATGTAGCTTTGGTTGATTTGATTAAGGATTGTAGTTGCTTGTTAAGTTTTTGCAACAGTAGTTTTGACTGTCACATTTATTATTGTGTGCAATTTTTTTCTTTTATTATAGAGCCTGTTTGGATTAGGTTCCACGATGGGGTTTATTTTCAAATTTGGCACTGTATTTATTTTGGAGATGGACAAATGCCTCTATACAGCTAGTTACATGTGCATAGAATTTAGTGATAAAAGATTCCACATATACAGTGGGGTCATCATGTTGGTGATGGGTACTGAATTTAGCCAGGTCATCACTTGGTTTAAGTAGATTACCTTTTGCATTATCTTTGAATAGTGAGGTATTTGAAGATGTTTCCAGTTGCAGTCTTATAGTGAAAGGGACAGATTTCTGGTCCAATTTGACTTGGGAAGACTTTATAAGTAATGGGGATGAGAGCCGTGCCATATTGGTGAGGACCACGTCCCAGACTTTGTCTTCCATAGTTGGGTTGCAGACTAACTGTTCCAGAGAGTTTGCATTTATGAAGTCCAGAAAACTCTGGGTATACGTTAGGGGATGTATAAGTCTACCAGTTAAAGGAGGGGTAGTTGAAGTCCTTAGGAGAATGGTGTTTGGCCCAATACAGAAGGACTCTACACCAGTCAAACAGGAGGCAAGGTCCAAGAGGGAATAGAGGGAGTCCTATAGTAAGATGCGATGTGATAAGAGGCTTTGTAAATGGTAAGTTATACATGGAAAAGTTCCAGATCATTATCCTAGCTAATGGGCCTGGAGATTAACTTTTCTTTTACCAATATAGAGATACTACTACCTTTACTATCTTTTTCTAGTATGGTGGGCCTGAATGAATGGCAGGTATATCCAGAAGTGTAGCTAAGGTGGGGTAAAGAGGCAACCATCACAGGTGCAATGTGTCAGGGGAGCACAACTGGAAAATCCTCTTTTTTAATTTAATGCTCCTAGTCCTCATGTAAAAGAAGTACAGATGGAGGACTTTAGGACCTTGCACTGTCTTGAGCACTACTTTGTTTTTGCTCCACATAGAACATGAGGGCATTAGGGGTCTGTAATCCTCCTTAGGAGAGGAGGAAGTAGCACCAAATTCATCAGCAGGCTGTCACACAGCAATGGATATCAGCTTTCTTGTGGGGAATATGTGTTACAATTTTCTATTGCCGAGAGGTTAGCTGAAATTCTAATTTGTGTGCTGGTTAGGTTCACCTGTGTAACATTTATAACAGTGCAAAATCCAATTTCTGCTGCAAATGCATTGTTTTAAAGGAAAATGCATTGAATAAAATGCAGTGAGAAAGAGGAATGACAGAATGTCCTGGTGTTGTGTATTCACTTCATTCAAGGTCACTTCACTTCATGATGAGACTTTTGATGATCACAGAACTTTATATGGTGCCCTTTCCTAGGGGTGACTGTCAGTCACTCTTTCAAATTACCTTGTCTCAATGAACTTGTCTGGCTTGAGGGCATGAGGAGGTATGGAGTTAGGACCTGGTGCTTCTCCTCCTATGCAGTAGTGCTATATCGGAGAAGGGATTTTTTTTTCTTTTTCCTTTTTTTATGTTCTTTCATTGAAGAGCTGAGACCTCAGGAAGATAGCAGAAATCTTCTTTGAAATGACAGAGTTGGAGAGGCATGGCCTTGAGTGCTGCGTCAGCTACACTTCTGGATGTATCATACTGCTTTTTCTGCAGGGGTAGTCTATTTCAGAGGTAAGGGAGATCTTGAGTAAGGTATTTGTCTCTCCAGCTTATTTTATTATTCATCTGAAGCAGGCTTAGATCCTTTCTTCTGGTATTTGTGGGACTCTTTTTGATTTATGAAAGTGCAAGAGATCCTGAATTACTAGGTCCATGGTTGTTCAGAACACAAGATATAGGACTTCTCTGAGGAGCCTAAAAGACTCAAAAAACAGAGGTATTGCTTCTAGTCTTTTCTAGTAGCTTAGTCATTATTTATTTAACATTTGTTTACTGGGAAAGTCCGACTTGAAACAAGCCAGTTTTCAACGGAGGCCTGGGAAACAGTGCTCCAGATGCATAACTTTTAAGCCTGAGATCTTCTTTGTTAGGAATATTTGGGGTCTTTATAACTAAGTGATATGCCTGGTGAGGTACATCTCAAAAGCAGCACTGTATTCTATAACTGCTCTGATCAGTGTTGAATACACAGGACAATAATGTCTTAAGATCTGAATGACATTCCCATGGCAATTAGATACACCAAGCAGAAAGATTTCCTGACAATCACTGATACATGGTGATCCACAAAAACAATTGTCAACCCAGGTTCCCAAGTCTATAACTACATATTCATTTTGAAGTGGGATATTTTCAATACTACTTGTAGGGACAGGGCTGGCCTCAGCAACTGCAGGCCTCAGTCTAGTTTATTTTGGGGTCTCCAAGCCAAACCACTTACCCACTGCCACCTTCTTTACCAATCCACCCCAGCATACTAGAATTAAATTATTTGGTATTAAGACTATTTTTACTACAATATGTTATTATACTATTGAGGACAAATACATTTATACATATATCAGTTAGTTTACATTTTGACAAAAAAATTAAAACAAGTACTTAGCTCAAGTCAGACAAAAAGACCTCAAATCAGGAACAGATTTTAAACATTGCTATTAAGTTTTTAGAAAACTGGTAGAATAACAAGCTGTGCATTAACACACAATTTCTGAAGGATATGAAGTCTGAAATTCACATGCCTGTCACTATTTAGTCACTGTAACACACACAAGTGTGGCACAAAACCACAAATTGCATGAGGAATAGACCAAAATATGAGGCAATAATTGGGGACAGCTGACACAGCTATGCCATCTACACAGAAATAAACATACTCAAAGATGTGACCTACAATTACAACCACGTATATCACTGTATATACTTCAAATGCCTACTTCAGATCAGATAAATGAATGCAGACATAAATACTATTTCAGAAATGTATCCCCAGTCAAGTGTGCCAAAGCCATCTGGCACAACCAATTGCAGCAACCCCCTCCATCTCAAATTCTTAGTTTGAGTCAGATACAAAGACCCAAAATCAAGAACATATTCTTAACATTTCTTATATATTCTTAGACATTTGCTAGAATAACAAACTTTACATTAACAAGCATTTTCTGAAGGATATGAAATCTGAAACTCATACCTGTCATTATGTAATTCTGGCAATAAACACCAATCTGCCTTAAAATCACATAGTTTATGAGGTGCTAACCAAAACTTGAGGACAAACTGGGGACATTTGGCAAAGCTATGCCGTTTGCAGAAAAACATGTTAGGTACAACAAAGGAAATTACCGGAAGAATCAACTTTTCCCACTTGACTCTTATCGTCTTTGTCACAAGTGATAATTCAATAAAGGTGTTAAAAAATAAATAACAAAGGAAACCACATTAAGAAAAACTGCTACATCTTCTGAACAGTTTGGTGCTAGAGAAACATTGTTAATGTGTGCAGAGAAACTGCAGCATCCTTAAGTCAAATATTTAAATGCTTTACCAGAAACATACTGTGACCCATCACTGTCTGATGAAGGACAATATGTGTCTTATAAAACATTTAAGTCATATCCAAGCATAACTCTGAAGATAGCAGTGGATTCCTGCAGACACCAGTGATTTCAGGCATTGCTGTAAAAAACTGTAACGGAAGCAAAACCATATCTCTCAGCCTTTTGGTACAAGAGATACAGAAAAAGCCAAAAATCAGGGACAGTCTTTAACATACTTAGCAAGTAGAATAACTGGTTTTGCATTAGCATATATTTTCTGAAGGATATGAGTCTGTAACTCAAATGCCTGTCATTATTTATCTAATGTCTTCAGTCCTGAATGATTTGCCACAAATTTTAAAAGGAATGAACCAAAAATATGAAGAAAAATTCTGGAGATTTGGCAAACAAATGGACACTTAGTTTGAGAAGTATGTTTCAAGCAAATTCAAAAGTTAAAGACCAAAATATAAGATAAAAATGTGAAGAGAGTTGACGAGAGAGATATGGGTGCTGTAGATGCAGCCAAGAAGTTCAATTACTTCCTGCAAATTGCAGTCTGGCCACACAAATGACATTGCTTAGTTTACTTTCACTAAATCACTCAGTAAAAGTTTCCATTTAGACAGCAGTAGCAAGCAATGAAGCAAATATATGGTGGCAGTGATGACAGCAACAGTGCTGAACTGACCTGAACCTACTACTACTACCACCTCACCTATAGAGTACCTACCACCTCAGCCCCAAACCTACCAAGTAGGTTGAGGGTTGGCATAATCATTAAGGTGTTAAACTCACAAATACAAGGTGCAAGGTTTGAGTCTCACTTCTTAAAGGAAAGTGTCTAGGTTTAAAATGGCTCTCAAGGGCAGCTAGCCTAAGAGAAAAGGTTGAAATTTCCACCATTGCCAAATCATGTAATGTACAACTCTGTCCTGTAATGTAATATTCTGAATATCTGTTTTTGCCAGATGGAGAAGTACTTACCAGTACTAACCATTTGTCCCCTGTTGAAAAAACAATACAGCTTGAACTTCTTGCTTGCTTCTGACTGCACTTACTTACTCTAAATCTACCAGCACATCATTGACACCAACTCACTCACTACAAAGAACACACTTACACTTGCAAGGGATTTGGGGGCATATAGTCTGCTCCACTAGTGAGGCTGACGCCTACATAAGACTACATATCCTTAAATGACGTGTTCCACCACACTAATTTCTTACCTCTAACATTTCATTTTGCTTCTTCCTTCTGAAGACGATGCTGGGCAAAGTTATACTGCTGGGACCTCAATGTTCTAAACCTCAGATGTGTGGGTCTCCAATAGCCATGGGGGCCTATTTCATATAACTGGTCCATTTGACCTAAGGATGGCCATGGTCAGGGGGATGGCTGTTCTGCTAAATACAACAATCCTGCATTTTTTGAATATAATTTCAGACCATTTCATACACCAGGCATTTTTAAGTGTAAGTTCCTGCTGATGGCCTTCTTTGTCAGAGGGCAGTTTGACAATAACACCCAGTTTGCAGTCATCTGCAAACTTTGTTAACAGTGAGTCTTAGTCTTTAGTCTGTAGGCAAAATACCAAACAAAATACTAAGCTATGCAGAACACCATTGGTCACTTTCATGTTCTGTGTTGCTGGCCCTACCATCCACACCATGTGGTTTGTTTATTAGCCTGTTAGCAATCCATCTTACCATATAGGGGTCAATTTGTAATTCATTTAGTTTATTAGTTTGGTGCAAAGGAAGGATATTTGCTTTTGAGGCAGAAGGCTATGAGTTCTATTCCCACATCAGGTCGAGTGATTGCAGGCACTGTAGTGCAGCATAAGGGGGTGCTGCACTTCTGAGTGTGCTGTCCTTTAGATCAGGCATTAAACCAAGACCCCATCTACTTGATTTGCTGGTAGCTCAGGTGGATGCAAAAGATCCCATGGCACCTGTTGAAAAGAGTAGGTGTCTTTTATTTCAAACGACATAAAAAACATTTTTTTGCATATCTACAAAATGTTTATATTTAGGGGTACATATACATAGTTTTATTTATTTTTTTTTTGCTATTTATCTTTTTTTCCTGTAACATCCTCATTGCTATTCTTTCATACTTGAACATCACTTCTTTTTCTACAACCATAATCTAATTTTTTTGCAATATAGCTGCCAAAATCCATTTCCCATTAAACAAAATTTCAGTCAATCTGTCAGTCCAAAAAATAAACATATTACATAAAATAAATTTTATCAGCCCTTCTCGCACATTCTTCCTTCTTCTAATATCCATACAAAATAATTTTCATATGTATATTATGTCATTAATATTCTTAAAAAAATCTTTCTTCGCACAACTTTTTCTAGTTTCACCACTTTTTTACTTTTTGAAAAAAATGCTCTGTTGTCTCCTGCTCCCTACAAAATAAAGACACTCTCTCAACTTTCTTTTTATAAGACATATTCAACTTTATTGTTAACTTCATTATTACCAGCCTCCATAGGAAATCCAGGCACTCTACTATCTTGGAATGCCACTTTTTCCTTACTTTAATGGTTTTAATCACTTCTTCTGGTAAATTTTCCTATGGATTTACATAAACAATATTGTTTCATCACATTAATATACCATATCCTTCTATTTTTGTCTATATCATTATTTTTTTTTTGGTTTTCCATATTAGTATTTTTTCTTGATAAATTTTATTTTTTCATTTACATATTTTTTTTCTCTTTTTCTTATTCTCATCATCTTCCAGAAGTTTTTTCTACTTATTTAAACATTCTCACTATTAACGTCTCATTTTTTTACCTTTACCTACTTTAATACTAAGTACAAGTTTAAAGAAATAGAATAAAGAACTAGATTTAGTAACCCCAAACCGCTTTCATCTCCACTCATGTATAATACATTTATTTTCACTGGGTTTAATCTTGAGCCCAATATGAAAGAAAATGTCAGTTGCACAATTTCCTTTTCATATCTTTCTGGGATCATATAAATATCTGACATATATGTTATTTCTCACATTAATACATAAGTCACAAGATAAAACTTTTTTTCTGAATTCTAATCTATATGTCCTTCACAGAAGACATATTTCTTTAATTTGTTTTATCAAACCCTCCTGTTGTATTATAACTACATAATTTTTCCCAGATTTTATCCCTAACAAAGACGTTTAAAATACCCCCTAATTTTCACCACATTACCCAAACCCTAACTGTTATCTTTATTCAATATCATTCCCATTTCCTTTAAACATCTATTTCAACAAACCAGCACTTCCCTTATCCATATTTTGATCTTAACAACTACAATTAAATCATCTGTGTATGTCAAAACTACTGGAATGGCCACCTCCTTTTGTATTACATATCTAGCATCTTTCATTTTATAAGCTACTTCAGTCACTATTGCATTCATTACCAGTGCAAACAGTATCACATTCATGGGTCATCCTTGTCTTATACTACATGTCATGGCTATTTCTTTACTCAGCTACCCAGTCACTAACACTCACTTTATTATTTTGATATGCTGACATACACACTTTCCTATTTCTATTACCTATTCCATACTTCTCCATAATATCCCGCAAAACATCATGTCTTACTGTATCAAATGCCTGACTAATATCACCTAGCAAAAGCTTCACATCCTCCCTTTTACTTATACTATAATCTGCAATTTCCCTCATAACTAGTAACACTTTTTGATATCCTTTCCTTACTATGTAAACTTTCTTCCATAATATCCCCCATCTTTTCTTGGATTCTCCTCTGCATTATTCTCATGAAAAATATATCTGTGTTATTTAGGGTGAACGCTGCCCAGTTTTATTTTTTTTATTTTATTATCATCTTTCGTCCATATCAGTTTTAATATCTCACTACATAACGCTTCATAGATTCTTCCTGCAACCATTCATTCAGTACATTTACAAAGCACTCTCTTTGCCAGTCCATTAATTTCTTGTACCTCCATATCCTGTACAATTTGGGCCTGATACTGAATCAACATTAATTCTTCCTTAACCCCTTCTGATTTTTTTTATATTTCATTCTCTCACTTTCCTCTTTTTTACTCTTACACATATTTTCACATTCTGTACTACAATACTTTGCTCTCATGTTATTTTACCTCTCCTTTTACATTTTTCATTTCCCTCATTATATTAATATCCTCCTTTACTATTATACCCAGATATGCAGATACCTCTTCCCCCTCCCTTGTGAATAATATTTATGCCTAAACATGAATGCATTATTTTTCTTGATTTCTTTTATATATTTATTTTCCATTTCATAATACTCATATTATTCTCTAAATTCTCAAATGCATTTCTGTACATTTTGCTATATATCACTTTTTCTTCCTTTCTTACATCATCCTATCATTGATAAAACACTTTTTATACTTTTTTTAAATTTAACTGACCATTCAGACTATTTTGTATAGAAGTCCTTTATAGTTATATGACCCTTTCATAACTGCAATGTTTCCCATTCTCCAATTTCATCACATAATTTATAATTTATTCCTTTTAATCCCTTTCCCATTTTAATATGCTCCCTTTCTTCCATCACCTTCATCCATATTGCTAAATGGTTTGAAAAAAACATTACAACCATATCACCATCTGCTACTTTCTAACCTTCTGATAGTACACAGTAATCAATTTTGGATACAAGTGCCCCCTACTCCCTATTCTATAGGTTCATTGAGTTTTGTTCCATACAGCTAATGTACCACATTTCATCATTTCCTCTATTTATTTTATATATTTCCATTTTTTTTAATTGCCCCTTAAATCAAAATTATAGTCCTCTGCAATTATAATTGTCATGTTGACCACCACATAATCTAATATTTGATGAATCAGATTCTCTTTCCATGCTAGTAGTTACATATGCATATGATGCCATAATTCTATAAACATGTTCTCTCCATGTCACATCCACAAAAGTTAACCTTCCCAACCTTTCCAGCATTACATCTAGTATTTGTACTGCTTTTTATACAATACAGCCACTCCAGAACAACATTTACTTCCTAAGTTCCATATTATATTTCCATCTCACCATTTTTCTGTTTGCAGTTTTTCTTCACTTTCCAGGAATCTTACATCCTCTAACAGAATAATGTCCATGTCACACTTATGTGTCCCTACTCTTCTTATAATGTTAATAATACTGTTCACATTTACTGAAAGTTACCTAAAATAGTTTCTTTTTGTTCCTTTTTAAAGGGGAACTCCACCCAAAAGTCAAGTTTTTCTTTCCAAAAAGTATTTTTCCTTACCTGTAATCCAGGACTAAACACTTCACATATAGAAAAAACATAATTTAATAGTTATATTTGCCTTTCTTTCCTGCATCTGTCTCATATGTTACATCACAACAGCTACTACGAGTGGCACAATAATTATGTTAGATCACTTATCCCAACAACAGAGCCATTAAGAAAACAATGACATTTAAATGTGTCTTATCAGATGCAAATGACTTTCCATGCAATAAAACTCAGTGCCACAATGAAAGAAAGGAAATATGTTAATATAACTTCTTGCTCTCTTTTAGTATATGATTTTGCATTTTTTCAACACTGTAATTTTTGCAAAAGTGCATGTTTCTTCTGGAGTAGGGAATGTAAGTGGCAACTATGCCAGGTTATACAACAGTGGTTTATACAATCACCTGTATAACTGTATTGACTTGGCTGTACCTGATAGGACCAAAACAAGTTCCTCTAGGAAGACAAAACCTGCCTGGTGGACAACTTACTATCTAAGAGTAAGAGGGAGTGAGCCCTAAACTGGAAATACTCCCTCCTCAGCTTAAACAAGTGAATAAGACTTCTTGTGAAGTCATCCAAAGCAAACTGTGAATCCAAATTAGCTTCCTCAACTAAAGTCAGTTATAAGGCATTCTTTAATTACATCAGTAACCTGAAAGGAAAGGCCCAGAATTGTGCCAAACTGATAGTTAATGATGTCACATATACTGAGAAAGTGGACATAGTTAACCCGTTGGCCGACAGGTTCTGTGAAAACTTCACTTCCCCACCCCCACCACATGTACCCCATGACATCCCCACCATCTGTCCCCTACCTTGGATCTCTAAAGAGCAGGTCAAAAACACCCTCTCCAAGGCCAAAAACACAGCATCTATGGGACCTGATAACAGAAAAAGCAGTCAAAGATACAGGAAGGCTTCCTGTATCCTCGACTGCTTTTTGTGCTTTTGCAGCAGTTTTTCTTCATTTATTCTGCTTTGTTTGGACCTGATAACATCCCAGGGTGCATCCTACATGGGATCCAACAAGAATTAGCAACACCATTGGGTACTCTTTTTAATCATAGTCTAAGCACCAGCTTCATCCCAGCTGAATGGAAAATGGCCACCATTATTCCCTTACACAAAGGTGGTGCTTCCACTGACCCTGGGAACTATACACTTTTACCCTGACTAGCCTTATCTGCAAGGCCATGGAGCAAATCATCATGTATCTTAACAAAAATATAGGTAATCTCCAAACACTTGACTCTACTGAGATTGGATTTGTCAAAGGGAGATCATGCCTGTTAAACTTGGTGGACTTCTTTGAGACAGTTACCAAGGCCCTGGACAAGAGGAAATATGTGCATACAGCCTACATGGACTTAGCCAAGGCATTTGACACTATCCCCCACTCAGGCATCATTGACAAACTCACCCAGCTAGGTATCAACCTTTATATCGTTATGTGGGTGACTAATTGGCTCACTGATAGAGTCCGTATAGTCAGACTAGGAGAATCCACCTCCAACAGAACACCTGGTGTTCCACAGGGATCAGTCCTGGGACTTCTACAGTTTGGAGTCTATTTCTCCATAGTACAAGCAAAAACTAAAGGTCTGTGGCTGCCAAAGTTTGCTGATGACTGCAAACTAGGAGTGGTCATAGAATCTCCAGATGATGTCAATATCCTACAAGAGGGTCTAACACAAACGAATGATTGTTGCCAAAGTCATGGCCTTAAACTCAATACAAAAAAATTATTATCATCCCTTTCTGTAAGGGCGATGATCCTGATAACTACCACAAGAATAGCAACACCTTAAGTGCACACTCAGTGGTGAGATACCTGGGGACACAGGTTGGCAGCAACCTTACCTTTGACCACCATGTCTCCACAGTGGTAAGAAGGGCATTGTATATTGTTCATCACCTCCCTGTACTCTTCACTCATCAGGCCAATAATTGAGTACAATGGCCCTTTTGGTATGCACCTTTGCATGCACCTGCAGCAATTGGACAGACCACAAAGGTTCCTCACAAGGAAAATTCAAGGTCTTCAGCATCTATCCTATGTGGATCATCTGAAATCACTGTCACTTTATTCTGTTTCATACAGACTACTCAGAGGCAATCGCTGCCTTGCATATAAGGCAATCTCTGACCCTGCTTTACTGGAAATATTACATATATGCAAGTCAAATGGTACATCAGTTACTCACTCTAAAGACCTTGACCTGGTATGTGACATTAATAAAACCTGCTGGAGTTACAGATTTGTCTCCCAGAGGTTACCACACCTTTGGAACAGACTCCCACTTCATGTTAAACAGAGCACTTCATTGGCCGTTTTCAAATGGAATCTGGACGATTAGATGGGTAACCGTAAATTTATCATGGTGGTTCTACCTGTGTCCGTCTTGGACAGGAGCAATCAAATTGCAATTGTGATGACTGTTTTGAATACTAGATATTTATTAACTGGTTGTAGTGATTGTTTCGAAAAAATGCTGCTTGACTGATTATATGCAACTGTTTTCCGATTCTACCTCCTATTTTCCTTACTGTACTCCAACTATCCCATGTAAGCCAAAGCTGCTTGCCTCCAAAGCCTAGGTGATTTTCTATGAACCCATGTCTATATTGGTATATTAGTATATTTTGTCGCTCCAATATTACCTCTCTCCTCTATTCTTCTATTCTTCACAGCATTCACTATAGTGGTCTATGTTAACTAATCTCCTTCTCCTTTCTTCCCTTTTCTTAGGCTAGAGGCTTTTTCCACTCAAGGAGGCTGCACTAAGAGTTTCACACAGCACAACTGTGGAATACTTCACCCTCCCAGCTAAAGAACCAGTGGTCCTGCATATTTGCAAACATTAATGTATGTTAGTATTCTCACATTTAACTATATATATATATATATATATATATATATATATATATATATATATATATCTGATTAAGACTATACTCACACCACTGAGCCACAGTACTCCTGCCCCTCTGTTGTCTGCTGTTTCTCACCTAACTGCTCTTATCCACTTCTGACTTCTTATTGCTTTTTTGTCTCCTCTACCATCTACTCTCCTTCCACAAATACTCAATAGTGTCCCCTATTAGGCTTTAACTCAAAGTAGTTCAGGTACATACCAAACTTTGTTCTCAGCCCATCTCACAGCTCCAGCGAGACTCTGTTAATAATTTACCATGTTTTTTGTTCTGCTGAATATCTCATTGTGGTGTAGCCCTGCTCCATTCACCCTTTGCTTCACTTGGGCTCTCTCCTCTCCTCTCCCCTACCCTACCTCCGTTCCCACACACCCCTACATCAGTTACATTTATATCCTCCTTGCTCATCCCCACATCGCTCAAAAGCCAATTGCACACACCCCACCCTTTTTTCTCTCAGTAGCCAATCACATGCCACCCACAGCACCCCCACCAACTAAGCTATCTCATAAAGCCACCCCACCCCTCCCACTTGTAAAGCTAGCATACCTGTTTTCATGACCTAACACTTTCTCACAGTCATACAATAGCTATTTACTATACCTTGTACACTATACCTCACACCACATCCACATTTCACACTCACTGCAATCCCACAAACCAATGTTACTTTTTCACATACTCACAGCTACCTTTCTAACTGCCACTTATCAGCTTACTACATACCACACATTACAATAATCTCCTCACCCACACTAGTCAACATAACCCATGCAATCAACATTCACCAAGCCAATTTAATATTACTATACCTCTATAACAACCCCCTCACAGAACTTTTCTGAATCAAGTATTTACTCATCCAGCCAACATTTAACTTGCTTCATACATATTTGAAATTACTCACAAAACTTGCCAACCTATTCCCATGCAATTTATCTTTACTAATTCTAGCTGGTAACAGCCATCCAAACCCTGACCCACAGTCAAGCTCCCAACAAATTCCAGCATATAAAAACTCCAGCCTACAAAACTTCATGAATAACCCTCAAAATATTAACCTAAGGAACATCTTAAACAAGGCTGAGCAATTCCATGCCACCCTTAGCCTATATACTCCCGATATAGTCATACTTACTGAAACATAGCTAAAAAATACATTAAAGTCAGTGAACTACTACCCATGGGTTACAATATTCCTAGATTAGACTGACTCAACAAGCGAGGTGGTGGCATTGCTATTGTTTATAATGACACACTTAACCTAGACAGATTAGATGACTGCCCCACTGATCCACATAGCTCAGAAGTATTTGTGTCCAGCCTACAAATAAATGATAATAAATGCATCATCATCCTCATGGTCTACATTCCTCCAGGCAACAATTCCACAATAATTAAAAATTTCCTACATTGTGCAGCAACTAGGTTTAACCAAGAAACTATCATCACTGGTGATTTCAACCTAGACTGGTCTTCATGTTTTTCCAAAAACCTTCAAACTGTATTATCCTTTTTGGCTTTACCTAAATCATCTCCACACCAACTATGACTGACAAACACAGCAAAAAACAATCCACACTTGACTGGATCTTCACAAATAGACCCTCTCTCTGCCCTCACTCTGGGTGTCTCCCAGATACCCTCAGTGATTACAGACCCACCTATCTCCTAAGACACAAAGCAAACCCTATGAAATCCATCATATATAAGTGCATCCTTAACACAAAGAACTTCTCCTCAGATATTTTTAGCTCCCTCTTGCAAAATAGTGATTGGTCCGCACTAAAATGCCTCCACTTAAATAATGTAACCCAGTACTTTAACAACGTATTCCTAGAAATCCTAGATAAAGTAGCCCTCATCAGGAAAATCTGTATAAAAAGTAAACCATCCCCATGGTTAACTAAAAACATTAAACTCCTTATGAAGCAAAGAGACAGAGCAGGGTTACACTACCTGGTTAACAAAAGCCAAATAACCCTACAAACCTACAAACAATTAAGAAACCCAGCCAAAAGGCAAATAAAAAAGCCTACTATTCAACTGTCCAACAGAAATGTCAAAACAACCCCCCAAAATTGTTGGACTCTATAAATCAACTTCTCAATCCCAAATGTTCCTTCACTTCAAACCCCTTCTCTCCTAACACCACTGAAAGCATAGTTAGTCAATTCAACTCTCACTTTACAAATTCCATGTTGTCCCTATTAAATCATAACATTAGCAGTCCACTTACTGTACCCAGCACCTCTGCCAACAATCCTGGAGCATTTCACTATAAACTACGACCTACAAGTTACATTATCAGACTTCTCCATCAATTGAAACCTTCAACTCTAGCAGCTGCCTTCCTTCCTAATGATTTTCTTGAAGCTGGCAGCTGATGCCATTACCTACCCAGTCTCCCTACTAATAAACTGATCTATCTCCGAGCAATATGTCCCCAAACTTTGGAAGATAGCACATATAATCCTGCCAACATAAAGATGGCACATCAACTCTCTTATCAAACTATTGACCCATTGCAATACTCCCTCCCCTTGCCAAAATCCTCAAGAAATTTATATACTCACAAATTCTTCCCTATCTCCTGAACAAAAATTTGCTCTCGCATACACAACATGGCTTCATACCCAGGTATAATACCACATATGCCCTAATTAAATTCACAGATATAGTCAACCAATCAAGAAACAATTGCTTCTATGTTTCATCAGTTCTCCTAGATATGTCAAAAGTACAATAATCCGATTGAACAGCAGCAATGAAGAACCAGGATTTAGAGCTAGTATCTCACTTTATTGATGTCACAATGCTAAAACCAGTTACTAAAATCAGTTAAGCCCTTTCATCCTGTTGATTTAGGGCTTCATCAGAACTAACATCACTTCCTGTTAATTGTCTTTAAATACCATCCTTCTATCACCACCACCAATTGTATTCTGTTGCATTTGCATAATAAATTGTGCCTTAGTAACTGGTTTTAGCATTGTGACATCAATAAAGTGAGATACTGGCTCTAAGTCCTGGTTTTTCATTGCTGCTGTTCAATTGGATTTTTGTTTGGAATCAGTTACCATGTCATGTGGATATGTCAAAAGTATTTGACACTGTCTCCCACCAAAAACTTTTATACCAACTAGCTGCCTTAAACTTCTCACAATCCACCCTATCATGCTTCCATAGCTACATGTCAACCAGAGAGCAAGCTGTGAAATGGCTAGATTATATATCCACACTCTTACCAGTCACAGTAGGCATACCACAAGGGTCCATACTTGGCCCACTTCTCTTTACAATCGTTACAAATGATCTCAAGTCAACCACCACATCAGCTAACATTATACAATATGCAGATTATTCCACACTCCTCTGCTCAGCCTCCTCAATCCCTGAACTCTTGCAAAAACACAAAAAGCATTTACTGATGTTGAACACTACCTTTCCACCAATCAACTAATACTCAACCCCAACAAGACCAAACTACTATTATTTACCAACAATAAAATATCTCAACCCCTCATCCCTTTTGCCATTTACTCAACCAATAAGACCAAAATAGAGCCAGTAAACCATGCCACAGTGCTAGGTGTCATCTATGAGAAATTGGTCAGTTATAACCTGTGTATATCCCAAACAATCAGAAAAGTCCTCATGAAACTCAGGGCACTCTATAGAGCAGAACCATTCCTCACCCAAACCACCAAAACAGCCATTGCCCAAAGCTATTTGCTATCCATTCTGTTATATGCCATCCCAATTTTTAAAAATTTAAAGAAAACAAATCTCAATAAGCTGGAAACCTGCTACAACAAAATAGCCAGGTTTCCCTCCAGCCTCCCTTACAGAACACATCATTGTTCTGCCCTCCACAAACTAGACTGGTTGGAACTCCCAAACCCTATTATACATCAACCAACTCACAATTTTCTATTCCATCATCTACCTATCCGATAAATGTCCAGCCCTTAGGAACCTAGTAAAACTCTTCACTTCCAATAGAACCCTCTGCTCATCTGAAAAAATATCTTCTAGATGTCCCTAAAACCAACAATAGCCACAGGGATGGCTTATTCTCAAAGTACATCTCCAAAATTTGGAACTCAGTTCCCCAGTCAATTGTTTGCACAGCCAACCCCTCCAAATTCAAAACCCTTCTCAACTCCCACTTTACCAATAATTGGCTGTACTCCTGCTCAACACCTGGCTGATCCCTCAGTAATTTTTTTAGCACTCCACACCCTATACTATTCATCTTACATGATTTCTTTAATTCTTCATTTTGCTCACTCCCTGTATCCTAACTCTACCTTAATATTGTATATTATTGGTATTCTAATTATTTATTATTTGGCGAGGCATCTGACTCACCTATAAGTATAAGCTTTATTAATGTGCAATTTCTTATGTGTTTTAGTCATAAACCTGAAATTATAATGTGTAACTTGTGTGACTAACCATCCTTACTGATTATATGTACTAGTAATGCTTATTCTATTTTTTTTTCTGTTTCTCATTGCTATGTGTGCCACTTTTTTTTTTCTTTTTTACTTTCTATGCAATTTTCATTACTGTTTTTACTTTGCAATTTTGCCTTTTAACTCCATGTTTACACTGTTTATTATATGAAACTTGTAGATATTGTGTCACTGTTTACCATGTAACCTGTTTTTTTTTAAATACTATTGTTTACATTGCTTATTACATGTAACTTGGGGCTTTTCCCCTGGGTCTCCACTGAAAATGGGCCTTTTTCGCTCATTTTTATACCCCCAGTAAACAAATGTAAAATAAATAAATAAATGAACAAGAGTAGAACTTGGCTAGGCTTGTAAGGGCATCCCTAGGGTCATTAGCCTAGTAACTTCCTATGATCCTATGAAGAAGATTAACAGACTTTAATTCTAGTTACAATATTTAAAACTGTGAATGCAACACAAACCATCTCAGCCCAAGTAACACCTGTTAATCACAGGGGTCAGATTTCTCACACTTGAACATAGAACTACAGCTGTTACTTTGAAAAGAACAATTAACCCAGCTAAATTTTCAAGCCGGTCATTCAAACGTTACTTAAAATGCTGTGACAGAGACAACCACTAAAGAAAATTAAAGGAAGCAAAGTAATTAAAAATACAGACTGATGCTGACAGTCAAAAGTAGGCAGTCACAGCAATGTTATAAACTGATGAGAGAGAAAAACCAGAGAAAATGATCCCCTCATCATAATTATTTCTTTTTGTCCCTCTAAAATAACATCAGGAAGGTGAAGGCATTGACTGTAAAACAAAATCATGCTACCCATGGCAGCCCCCTTTCAAGTCATTTTCAGGTACAACAAATTAGAAAATAATAACCACTTACTTTGATACAGAGACATCAGTATTTCAGAAAAGTTCAAGATTTGCTGAAAAATATATGTTTTTTTTTCAGTTTTTGGGTGCGGTTCTCCTTTAAATTTAGAGGAATATTTTAAAAATCTATTTTCTTATTTTACTCTTCTCCCAGTTAACTATTTGCCTGGGTTTATGAACAAATAATCTTTGCTCATCAGAATTAACTGGCTAGAACTTCAAAAAAGTGTTAGTATCAATCACTTCTCCTGACCTTTATTCCTTCATGCTCTCTCTCTCTCCTTATTTTTCTCTCCATATTTGTTTTTCTTCTACAGTTTCTTCTTTATATAAGTTCACCTTCTCCCCATCCTCTTGTTGTTCTTCCTCATGTGTTTTCTTCAGTTTCCCTTTCTTCTTCATTATTTACCATTTTCTCTTGACAATTTATCCAAAACTTTCCTCTTTTTTACACAACCTACATTCAGGCACATGGCTTCCTGCTGTATGTCCTTTCTCCCCACACTGGTTATATTGTACCTTGTCACAAACCTTATTTAAATGAGAAGATCTCCACAAAAGAAACATGATTTATGCTGGCCAGCATATCCTAATCTCCCTCTATGACCAGTCACAAAAATAACACTAGGCAAGTATTTCACCATTTTGTTTTTTTTTTTTCCACATTTCACCATAACTTTTAACCAGCACCATCTATTCTGTAAGTTTCTCTCATCTCTTACTTTCACAGTATTATCAACAGTTTCACATAGACCCTGCATGCATTTTTACCATTGTCTTTTTTCAGTCTTAACCTGCAACATCACTTTTTTTTAACATTTAAGATACTAACAGAAAACAAATAATTGTTCTATGGATAAATGCCCTTCCTTTTTTCACAGTTCCAAAAATTTTGCCATCAAGCCATCAGTTTCAAATGTTAAGTCACAAAAAGTCTCTGTCCCAATATGTATAAAAGACTGAATTTCTTGAGCTTTAAAACTCAGAACAGTTACCAAATTGTCCCATATGTAATATTTGTCTATTACAGTGTCATTTTTTGTTCTTATTCTCACAGTTGATCTTCTCTTTTTAAGAACAGTTTTACTTAGTTTGTTGCTGCTCTCCTTTTTTGACTGCTGTCACTACTGCATAAGTTTTAGTTACCGCATTACCTGTTGCCACAAAACCAAACACCTTCCCAGTTTGTTGTTGCCTTTCTCTTTCACTTTCTGTCACTGTTACATAAGTTTTAACTGGTGCATTCTCTGCTGCCAATCATCTGGTTCATTTTCCACATTACCAGCATTTCCGAAAATGGCATCTGACATTTCACCCCATGTGTTTGGTGCAGGAAGCTGCATCTAAAAATACTGTGTGAATCCATCTTTGCCCTTAGTGACCATCTCTCACCAGAGTCAGTGGTTAGGATTGAGTCTCCTTGATTGCTGGCCAGGAATAGGGACCCATCACAGAGGGTAACACTGTTGTTTTTTTTTCTTTGCATGACATTATGTTAGATCTATTCTTTCCATTGTCAATAAAGCATTGCGTGTTGTGCTTGACTCATTATGGGAAGGGAAACTTGTTCTTGTATACAATGGTTCCCAGGTGCAATTTCACAGTATTTAAACCTGGGGTTACTAATCCCAAATTAGAATGTTAGAGAAGAAAGAAAAAAGTTGTTGAGGAGTCTGGACAAGTTCTTGTACAGTAGAATGTGTTCTGGACACACATTTTGTTTTTTTAACCAGACACATCATAACCATGATCCTTCTCCTCTTCACTCTCCTACTACAATTACTAAGACTACTCTCAGAGGTAGATTATAATATGTGTGTTTCAGGCAGTTGCCTAGAGCCATGGCTTCAGGGAGGCCCATGATCGGGCTCCCAATATTCTGTTCCATTTGTTGGTGTAGTGCAGCTAAAATTAAATATTATTTCCAAGAATTGTATCACATTCATTATTGCTAACTCACTTTAGTTAGCATATTAACTGAATGTATATGTCCTAACTTTACTGGTATAACAACTGTTTAAAATAAAACAACAAAATAAAAAAGAAAAAAACATGTATGTCACCTGGAACATGCCATCAAAGCCATTTAGTAATTTGCAGTACATGTGCCGTGTTATGCGTCTGTGTGCACATGACTGCACATGTGTTTCCATGTGCATAGTTTTACAGGGATCACAGAGATGCAGAAACAGGAACCAGAAAGGTGTAAAAGAATAACAAGAATAACATTAGTGTATTATTCACTTGATTGTTTATCTGTACATGTTGACATTTACTAGGATACCATGGTGCACTTACTAACTGGACAATTCCTTGCTGCTGCTGCTTGCCTTTATATGAGAAATGTAATGCCTGGGTAAAGCAGCCATAGCAGCCAATCAAGGCAGGAAGTCAAATTCAAGCAATTAAAAGCACATACACATGAGTGTGCGTGCAGTCACACATGCACATCACACACACGCACACACACACACACACACACACACACACACACACACACACACACACACACACACACACACACGTGCATGCATGTGGGAAATTAGAAGCACAGGAAGGAGTTAGTGACCGTGCCCGATTTTGTGCTACTAACAAGTAGAGGTTTTTGTTATTTTTATTTTTTTTTCTGCTCTTCAGAAGGCATTGTGGTTCCAAGTAATCAATGGAAAGAAAGTAATCAGGCAACACAGCAACAGGGCTTTCTTAATGAATTCAGTCAGGTAAAAAGCAGACTATCAATATAATAGGTTCATAGGTAGGTACTAGGCTATTGGCCCTAGGGCCTATATAAGCCTATCCAAAAAGGTACCCTGGCTTTTGCCACCCAAGAAAATTATTTTCCTGTGCCCTTGTCAAGCAAAGCCACAGAAGTGATCCCCGGGGTGAATTTCCTATTTCCCATCCATTCATCAAGATTTTTCTTGAAGATTGCTAATGAGGAGCTTTGTTTGATATAGATAGATAGTTTGTTCCAGAGTATGGGAAGTCTCTGGGACAGGAATCTATCCCTCCAGCATGTTCTGTTTATTGTGGTGACAAGGTTTAGGTCCCTAGACCATGTAGCTCAGAGGAATTGGGATTTCTTTAAGTGGAGCATGTCCAACAGCTCTGGGTTTGACATAGCTTTGTATGTTAGGCAGAGATTGCTTCTGAGTAGGCGATATGCAACAGAGTAAAGCTGGAGCTGTTTGAGATGGTCTGCATAGGGCATCTGTTTCAGGCTGGTCATCCTCTTTGTGAGGTATTTTTGTGGCCTTTCCAGTTGTTGTAGATGTCTTGTGAGGTACATACCAAAAGGGGCATTGTACTCTATAATGGGTCTAATAAGTGACGAGTAGAGGGGAACAATTACCTCTTTTTTTCCTGGATGTGAAACCTTTTGTGATGAGGTGTGCCACGTAGAAGGATTTCCTGACTACTGTGGCAATGTGATTATCAAAGGAGAGACTACTGTCCGCCTGTGTCCCAAGGTCTCTTATCATACTTTTGGTGTTAAGTAGACTGCCGCCTATGTGGTAGTTCATGGGTACAGTGTTTTTACCAAAGGGGATGACAATGGACTTTTTGGCATTGAGCTTGAGGCCATGGCTTTGACACCAGGCATCTGTCTCAGTGAAGCCCTTTTGTAGGATGTCCACATTGTTAGGAGTTTCGATTATGGCTCCTAGTTTGCAGTCATCTCTGAACTTCATTAGCCAAAGACCTTCTGTGTTAGCCTGTACTTCAGAGAAGTAGATACCAAACAGGAGAGGACCCAGGACTGAACCCTGTGGTACTCTACTTGGCACTAGTCTGAAGTCAGATTTGGAGTCTGCTACTTTCACAGTGTGGGTTCTGTCAGTGAGCCAGTTGGCAACCCATCTTGTGACATAGGGATTTATACCTAGTTTAGTGAGTTTATCAATAATTCCACAGTGGGGGATGGTGTTGAAAGCCTTGGCGAGATCTAGACAGGCTGTATGAACCACCTTACCCTCGTCTATGGCTTTGGTGACTGCTTCAAATAAGTCTATCAGGTTTAAGAGACATGATCTGCCTTTTACAAACCTGAACTGGGTGGGGTCCAGAGTTTTTAGATTACCAATGTCTTTGTTTATAAGTTCCATGATGATACATTCCATGGTCTTGCAGACCAGGCTCATCAGGAATAATGGGGCGGTAGTTCCCGGGGTCCGTGGTGACTCCCCCCTTTGTGGAGTGGGATAACTGTCACTGTGTGCCATTCTGTGGGCACAAATACTGAGGTGAGGCTATGATTGAACATGGTACTTAGGTGGGGTGGCAGTTCATTCTGTAGTTTGTGTAGAACGCAGACTGGGATGTTGTCAGGTCCCATGGATGCTGTGTTCTTGGCTATGGAGAATGTGGTTTTTACCTCTGCAGCCGTGATTACAGGAACTTTGCATTCTTCTGGTAGGGCCCTTTAGGGGGTGAGAGGGGGGTAAAGTTAGCACTGAACCCATCTGACAGGATGTTGGCAATATCAGTTGGTTCTGTATATTTAGTGCCATTGTGCTGTAACTCAGAGCAGATCTGAGTGTTGCCATTGAGATTCTTGACATAGCTATAGAATGCTTTGTGGTTGTCTTTA
This sequence comes from Protopterus annectens, assembly GCF_019279795.1. Taxonomy (NCBI): domain Eukaryota; kingdom Metazoa; phylum Chordata; order Ceratodontiformes; family Protopteridae; genus Protopterus; species Protopterus annectens. Next base: position 1,114,956,275 of record NC_056729.1, on the reverse strand, counting down.
GAATCAATGGCAATTTTGTTTTCACAACTAGCTTTGGAGGATTTTATGAGGGATCTCAGCTTCTTACTGAGGCTGACCAGGGAGTTCCTCCAATCATGGAATTTTACTCTTTTTTGCAATAGCTTCTTTCTTCTGTTGTAGAGTTTGTTTATGGCAGGGGACCACCAGATTGGCTTCCTTTTTTGGATGATAGCATCTTGGTTCTGTTAGGGAGAGCATGATCCATGCACTCATGTAAGTGCTTATAAAGTGCCTTTGTGTAGGATTCAACAGTCATACCTCTATTGTCCATCTGCAGGGGTGTCATGAAGTTTGCCACTTCTCTCTTAAGAAGCGTGAAGTTGGCTTTGGAGAAATTTTTTATGGTGGTTTCCCTAATGTGGGTGGGAAGCGGGATGTGGCTGTCTAGGGTGATTAGCTTGTGGTCGGATCTGACCAACAAAGAATTGACCTCTGGTGTGGAATACTGGTCACCCATGCTGGTAATGACCAGGTCTATGATACTGCTGCCCCTGCTGGTGGATGTGGATAAGTTGATCCAAGGCATTAGAATTTATGAATTCCAGAAAACGTTGACAAAAGAGTTGGTACATGAGTAGTTTTCCCAGTTAATGGTGGGGTAGTTGAAATCAACTATTATTAGGGTGTTGGGTTGTACCCTAATATTTTCCAGTGTATCAAGGAATGAGGAGTGGGAATTCTGAGGCATGGTGGAGGATCTGTAGCAAGCTACAATTTGGATTGCGGTCTTGCCCAGAGTTAGTTGCACTTGGATAATCTTGAATGCATTATGCTAAGCAACTAGCCTGGAGGTGTGGATATCCTTAATGAATATCAACATGCCTCCACCTTTAGTGTTTCGGTCCAGGTAAGGTGGTTGAAAGGTGTGGTATGAATTATAGCCTGGTAATGCAGGGGTGCTCTCTGGACCCTTCAACCAGGTTTCTGTCACTGCAGCAGATAACATTGTGTCCTCATAACAAGAGGATTCCTGGTTCGATTCATGTCTGGGATGCCTTCTGTGTGGAGCCTGCATGTCCTCCCTGTGTTCATGTGGGTTTCCTCTTGGTGCTCTGGTTTCCTCCTGCATTCCAAAGATATGCAGTAGGTGGATTGGACACTCCAAATTGGCTACAGGTGTGAGTGCACTGTGTGGAAGATCAACTGTGGCAGGGCTAACCACCCAGTGGTGTAAATCTTGGCTCTAGATGATTGTCACTGTTAAAGTGCAGTCTGACCCCATGTGTAAAAATCAGAATAAAACATGCCATTGAAATAACAACTTTTATCTTAGCATGCATTTTCTGAATGATAGGAAGTCTGATTTGTAAATGTCTGTCACCAAAAATATGTGGCATAATCACACGACTTTGTAAGTATATACGACAAATTTATAAATAATTCAGACTTCTAACACCCTTAGTGTATACTTCTGTTTAATTCCCTTAGCTCCTTATGGTGCCTGACATTTTGGGGAGATGGCTTCCTTAATTAAGTGAGTTACTATTTAGTAATGCCAAGAGTAGGAAAGGGCATGCTGTAAGTAACAAAACGACCCTAAGATTATTAATCATTACATCAACCTACTTACTTCCATACTTCTTTTATGCCTCCTCATACTGACTAACCTTCATAGCACCCAAAATAAAACTAGACAGCTGCTACAGCAAAATTGCTAGATTTTCTGCCAATCTACATCTAAAAAGTCATTATTAAGAAGTCTCAAAACAACTATACTTGCTTGGGCTCTCATAGTCTCTACACTAATTGTAATTACTTACTCCCCATAAACTAATAAATAAATTAGAAAATTGTCCAGCATTACAAAATCCTTAAATCATTACTTCCCAGTCAGGGTATTACTCTCTAATCTTAAGTCACTTTTAATGGGTAACAAATCAAACAATACTGCTGATAACTTGCTCTACACTTGCTATGTCTCCAGACTTTGGAACCCCCTAACACCTCATTTAAAACCACTTGAAAAACTAAACATTTTCAATACTCAAGTTAAATGATACCTTCATAAATCCTGGCTTGGCTAATGCTAAACACAAGGCTAATACCAAACTAGGCACAGTAATAATTGTCCCAAGTTAATACTACTTATGTGCTATTATATTCAGTTTTTCAGCCTCCTAACCTTTTTCTACTAACATAGTTTCTCTATTATGTTTTGTAACTTGTGAAAGTTTTTCTACATACTAAACTACTGCAATACCTCTCTCTCTCTTAACTACATCATTATCAATATTTCTCACACCTCATACTCCTGTTCAGTTTTCCTCTGGATTAATGTATTCAGTAATATCTATTTTTTATGTACTGTATATGAATGCTAAATCAACAATGTACGTTAATGTAATGTCTACAGCTGTAATGTATGGTAATCCAAAAGTATGCTAATGTATGTACTTGGCAATATTTCACATTTTTGATATATGTTTTTGGCAGTCTTACAAATATGTATTATAATCTTATGTCTGTGCTCTACAATTCTTATTCTTGTATGAGTGTATGATGTATAAATTTTGTGTGCAGCTTTTCTTCCTCAACCTCCACTGTAAATTTTTTTGTTGTTGTTTGTTTTATTGCCCATACGGGCTTCCAAGTCAACAACTGGATGGTCCAAGGAAGGAAGGGTCCATATGGAAAAAGAAAACAAAAAACAGAAGTAATCCATACTAAACCAGACTACCATGATAATAAAGACAGAAACTATGACCTTTCTCAAGGTCAAGTCATAAGTACAACTAGACAGTTGAATAGGCAGATGGTTGTGCTAAATATTGGTGTGAGTGGCCATTTCTGAGAGAAGAATGGAATAACTAGATCCTTGTCTCTGTATTAGTTGAAAAGGAGCCAGAGCCTTCTGTCTCTTGAGAAAATAAGAAAAAAAAAGAAGAAAATCCAAAGCTATATGATCTGTGAGTGAGCAGACTGCACTTTAAAAAGGCCCAAGTGAGGATGAGACTCTGAGTGTATATCCAGGATGGTAGTAGAAGAGTCACAGCATCCCATCTTCCATTCAAACTCTTATTTTGAGCATCTGCAAAGTACCCAAGCCATTTAATTATTTATTTTTATTCACACTTTGTTGACTGGGTTAGTTCCACTAGACTAGTAACTTTTTTTCAATGGAGACCTGATGTGGTATTTATACTGACAAGGTGAAGTTTGTCCAGGACATAGAGGAATATTCCACGTATGTGCCATGAGATCTTTTACATCCACTTCAACAATCACCCTCTCAGGCAGATGGATCCTCCTGTTTAATGTCTCAACTGAAAGACAGCAGACTCAGAGTGCAACACCCTCCTTATGTTGCACTACAGTGTCAGTATTAGAAAGCAAATCTGCATACATGATATGAGACTAACTCACAGTCTCCTGATCTTCCAGGACCAAAATTCTAGCAATGGCCTATTAATGAAACTGGCACAATGCCATATTTTCGGAGGAACCTGAATTCTAGTTAGGCTTTGCTTGCTTGCCATAAGAAATACTAAACATTTAATGCAAATGCCACAACATTAAAAAAAACCTTGAATCCTCATCTTAGAAGCCCATTTATATCCATGCCTATCATGGACATATCTGTCAAAGAGATTGTCATGGATATTGTTGTTTGTTTAATCAAATCCAGTAATAGGTACCAGTATGTCCTATTCATACTGGTTTACATAACTAAATACCCTGTAGGCTGCTGAGCACTTAGTGAGTTTAATAATTCATTCAAAAGACTAAGACTCACACCTGTGCAACGTACGGGCTATTTTAGATTCTCTTAGGAGTGTAGGGCTCCCAGCCAATGCCACCAAAAGCAAGCATGGGATTACTGTGGTTAAGTATTTATGATATGTCACTGGTACAGGTATCATTAAAGCCCAAAGGACAAATGCTGAGATAGTATAAAACTGGCCAGTGCCCTAGACAAAGAAGTAAGTACACTCCTTCCTTGACCGGGCCAGTTATTAAACAAAATTTGTACTATTCGTCTCCAGCATTGCATATCCCATTATGAACCTTATAAAGTGGGTAATGCCTAAGAAAGTTAGATGGAACCACAAAGCAGAGGATGTCATCCAAAACTGAAATGTTATCTTATTTTTTTGAACATGTCCTGACAATCTGTAACTTTTCTAAATCTTTTTTTTCAGACACCTTTATTAAATTATTACTTGTGACATACGGACATTTACATTTATCTAAAAGTAATCAAACTATATTAACATAACAGGCATTATACTTCACATATACGGCTATGTATCATATAACCTAAGCAATATTACATAATTTATTCAGTTCCTGCTTTTTTTAAACAAGAAATATCTTCATTAAACCATCATTTACTACATAGATAATCATACATTTTTATAAATGAAAACAAACCACACCAACACAATTCTAGTCGCAAACATTTTACATCACAATCCATAGTGACACACTCCCAGTTGCAACATTATACATCACTTAAAATCTACCCAATCTTTCTCACTCAAACATTACATAGCTCACTTAAATCCTGCTGCTTTTTAGGCCTCATTCCTCCCTTGTATGAATTGATCCCACAATTCCCATTTTTCCCTATGTGGTTTGTTTCTACCCTTTTCTAAAGAGCTCAATTCCAGTTGTTTTATCTCTGTTACTATACTTACTACTTCCAGTATAGCTAGTTTAGATTTTGATTTCCATTTTCTAGTATTTGCTTTTTTGGCAGCCACCATTATTAGATGCAGCTAGGTCTTACCATGTCTAGGCAATTCCGATTCTGTATCATAGCTCAGAAAAATCTCCCTCGTCAGAACAATCTGCCATTCAGCATCTCTGACAATGCATCCTGCAGGGAATCCTTAAAGTCTGCCAACTCACCACACTCCCAGAAAATATGTTTCCAATTACCTCTTTCTTCCCCTTCACACCTTCAAAATTTACTGTCTACCTAAGGAAAAATTTCTCTGGAGTCTACCTGGGGTATAAAAGTATCTATGTAAATATTTCCAGGCAAACATCCTAAATCTTCTAGATTTTGTTGCATATTTGGGAGACGTATGTACATACATACATACATGCATACATATATCCTCCCATTGTTTCTTTGTGAATTGCTTATCCAATCTCTCTTCCCAATCCTTTCTAACCTCTTCTGATTGATTCTTGTAGTTATCATGCAATATTTTATATGGTCAACTAATTATTCATTTTTTAATGGCAGCTTCTGTTCTAGATTCTATTAAAAACTCTACCAGTGCTGTTCTTTCATTTAGGAACCCGTATTTAATTTTCTTTGCCTATACTCTCATATCAACACCCGATAGGGAAGGCAATCTCTAACCTGCAGTCCAAATACATTCTTAGCATCTTCTCATTCTATCATCTTTCCCTCTCTAATTATTTGCTCCCAATACCTTGGTTTCTTTGCAGTGTTTTCTCCAATAAATTCCAGCCCCCTCTTGCTTATTGTCTGTATCCCTATTGCAGTCATCCCTATCGGCAGAATCTCCTTTCTTCATTCCTGTGTTGATTTAGTTCTTAGAATACTTTCTGCCACTTTGTGGATATAATATTCTGTATGATTATTGTTGTTCTACTTAAAGGCATGCATCCACACCCAGTCTCTCCTTGTTTCTTGAGCTTCCCCCATGTTTCATCATTGTCACTTTCCACTTTGAATTATAGTTTTCTGCTTGTGCTATGTATAGGATTCTTAACTGTGTAGCTCTGAAATACCCATTCAGATTGGGTAATCCCAATCCACCTTGTTCTACTGGAAGAATCAGCTTATCCCACTTGACTCTTGCTGTCTTCCCTCCCAGATAAAGTCCTTCAGCTCTTTAGTAACTTTTCTAAATCTTTGTAGTGCAGACAGATGCATAAGAAGAAGGCTTGGGTGTGGTACTTTCCAAGACAGTAGGCGATGAAAAACATCCAATGCATTATTTAAGAAGTAAAATAAATAAGGCTAAAACTAGATATACAATCACACCACTGAGTGTGAATGCGTAGACATCATATGAGTTCTGGAGGCCTTACTGCACTACCTGTTAGGAACAGAATTTACTCTTGTAAATGACCATGTACCACTGCAAATGGCTAAACCAGCAAAAAGGAGGGAAGTGTTAGACCCCTATCAACAATTACAAACATACAAACTCACAAACAACAAGCAAACAAACAAAAAAATACATAAATGTCAAGGTTTGCTGGTGCACCTTATACCTTAAGACTGCCCACTTTAAAATACAGCATCACTATTTAATTTTTTATTTATTTATTTAACATTTGATTACCGAGAAAGTCCGGCTTGACTATGGTGTTATACAACAGAATGCACTTGTCTGTCACAGGCATACAGACCATCTACTAGTAGTTTCAAGCTGGTTGGTAAGTGTAACACGTAGTGTGGCATATTCCCCTGCAATACAGGGTATAACTGTAATGTGTGTGTGTGTGTGTGTGTGTGTGCGTGTGTGCGTGTGTGCGTGTGTGTGTGTGTGCGTGTGTGCGAGTGTGTGTGTGTGTGTGTGTGTGTGTGTGTTAGGGTTACTGCCCATCCCACTTTGCGAGGGATAGTCCCTCTTTAGGCAGTTGTGTCCTGCACAAAAATTGAAAAAATGACAAATGTCCTGACATTTTAGGACAAAATTATTTCCTATATTTTATGTGATAGTTACATAAAACAGTTATTCTGTATCTGAAACACCTAACTATTATAAGAAACAGAATAAGCAACTAAAATGCTACAAGTATAAGCTTTTATTTAAGCAAAAAAGTGAAGTACTGTCCTTTGTACTGGCCGTGGGTATGTTTCGCCCTGCAAAATCTGACATTTGTACCAAAAATGTTCCACTTTGGGCATTTGAAAAGGTGGCAACCCTAGTGTGTGTATCACATTGTATTTAAGATACTATTATTATTATCTGAAACACAAAGTGTTGCACTTAGCCCTTTAAGCGATGAGACTTCGTTTCTGGGTAGAATGGCCCTCAGATGTACTCTCAGGATATTTAAAACAAAGGTGAGTAAGCCCAAATTAGAAAGCCAGAATAGAAATAGAAAGGTTTCAAATGAGTCTGGAAGAGTATGTGAAGAGTAGAGTGAAGACCAGAGAGTCTATGGAAGGAATCCAGTGAGTGCTGAGTCCGAGTGATCTTAACATCTGACCTAGGAGCAAACTCTGTGTTTTATTAATACTTTTACTCAGTAACAAAGGTATTGTAATATTTTTTAACTAGAGACCATAGAACTTTTGTTTGCATGACAGATAGCCCTGAGTGAGTGGGGTGTACAAAACCTAGAGCTGTTTACTGAATTTCCTGTTTGCACTTATTTTTAAAATCGTTTTTTTCTCAAAACTTGCATTTTATCTGTCTTTGGCCTAGCACTCTTGTGTGGGGTCATTTACTGCACTGTTATAACTTGCTGATACTTGTTAACCTCTGCTATCTCTGAAAAAACAAAAAAACAAAAAAAAATCTTGCTTTTTTCCCACTTTTCTGAGATTTAAAAAAGTTTCCATGTGCATAGTTTTACAGGGATCACAGAGATGCAGAAACAGGAACCAGAAAGGTGTAAAAGAATAACAAGAATAACATTAGTGTATTATTCACTTGATTGTTTATCTGTACATGTTGACATTTACTAGGATACCATGGTGCACTTACTAACTGGACAATTCCTTGCTGCTGCTTGCCTTTATATGAGAAATGTCATGCCTGGGTAAAGCAGCCATAGCAGCCAATCAAGGCAGGAAGTCAAATTCAAGCAATTAAAAGCACATACACATGAGTGTGCGTGCAGTCACACATGCACATCACACACGCACACACACACACACACACACACACACACACACACACACACACACACACACACACACACACACACACACACACACACACACACACACACACACACACACATGTGCATGCATGTGGGAAATTAGAAGCACAGGAAGGAGTTAGTGACCGTGCCCGATTTTGTGCTACTAACAAGTAGAGGTTTTTGTTATTTTTATTTTTTTTTCTGCTCTTCAGAAGGCATTGTGGTTCCAAGTAATCAATGGAAAGAAAGTAATCAGGCAACACAGCAACAGGGCTTTCTTAATGAATTCAGTCAGGTAAAAAGCAGACTATCAATATAATAGGTTCATAGGTAGGTACTAGGCTATTGGCCCTAGGGCCTATATAAGCCTATCCAAAAAGGTACCCTGGCTTTTGCCACCCAAGAAAATTATTTTCCTGTGCCCTTGTCAAGCAAAGCCACAGAAGTGATCCCCAGGGTGAATTTCCTATTTCCCATCCATTCATCAAGATTTTTCTTGAAGATTGCTAATGAGGAGCTTTGTTTGATATAGATAGATAGTTTGTTCCAGAGTATGGGAAGTCTCTGGGACAGGAATCTATCCCTCCAGCATGTTCTGTTTATTGTGGTGACAAGGTTTAGGTCCCTAGACCATGTAGCTCAGAGGAATTGGGATTTCTTTAAGTGGAGCATGTCCAACAGCCCGAATTCCTCGAAATTATAAACTCAAATGCTATGGAACAACTAGTCACCACTCCCACAAGAGGGGACAACATACTAGACCTGATCATTACCAACATGGGGACTCTATGCTCCACACCAGAAGTATATCCCTCATTGGTAAGATCAGACCATAAATTAATTTCACTGGATGTCCACATCCCGACCCCACCCCCAGTCCAGAAAACCACAGTGAAAAACTTCTCAAAAGCGAACTTCTCACTTCTCAAAACCGAAGTGGAATCCTTCAAGGCCCCAGGGCCAGTGGAAACTACAGCCCAAACTGCAGAATCCTATATAAATGCATTCTACAGACATCTCCAGGAATGCATGGATCATGCTATCCCAAACAAAACCAAGACCCAATCATCCAAAGGCAGGCGTCCAGTCTGGTGGACCCCTGCCATAAATAAACTGTACAACAGAAGGAGGAAGCTACTACATGACAGAGCAAAATCCCTAATAGGGAAGGCATCTCTGATCAGTACTAGCAAAAATTACAATCCTCATAAAATCCTCCAAGGCCAGCTTCGAGAGAAAAATTGCACAGGACACCAAAGACAATCATAAGGCTTTTTCAGTTATGTTAGAAACCTGGGATGCAACTCCCAGACTTGTTCTGAGTTGATTCTAAACGACAAAAAAAAAAATACACTGAACCCACAGACATCGCCAATATCCTGGCAGACAGGTTCAGTGCAAACTTCTCCACCCCCCCCCCAAAAAAGCAAATATCAATCCCGGCAGTGGGCTGCCCCCCAAACATCTCAGATGCTCAGGTGAAGGCTGCCCTCTCCAAAGCAAAAAACACTGCTTCCATGGGACCAGATGGCGTCCCAGGTTGCGTCCTACATGAACTACAAGAGGAACTAATCCCTCAAATATAACAGCTATACAATCTCAGCCTCACTACAGGATATGTGCCCACAGAATGGCGTACAGCAACAGTGGTCCCACTCCACAAAGGTGGAGCATCTACGGACCCTGAAACTATCGCCCATAAGCCTGACTAGCTTAGTCTGCAAGGCTATGGAGAGGATTATCATGGAGCTCATAAACAAAGACATTGGGGACCTACAGACACTAGATCCTACCCAGTTCGGCTTTGTCAAGGGAAGATCCTGCCTTTTGAACCTGGTTGACTTCTTTGAAACAGTCACCAAAGCCATAGATGAAGGAAAGGTAGTCCACACAGCCTATCTGGACCTTGCAAAGGCATTTGACACAATACCCCACTCGGGCATCATAGATAAGCTATCCAGCTTAAATATAAACCCCTATGTCACAAGATGGGTCGCAAACTGGCTCAAAGACAGAACCCACAGAGTGAGAGTTGCTGGAGCCATGTCAGACTCAAAACCGGTCACAAGTGGCGTCCCACATTGTTCTGTCCTGGGACCACTCTTGTTCGGTATATACTTTTCCGAGGTACAGGCAAACGTGGGAGGACTATGGCTCACCAAGTTCGCAGATGACTGCAAACTGGGCGCCATAATCAACTCTCCAGCTGACACAAACATCCTTCAAAAAGGTCTCACAGAGACAGATAACTGGTGCCAGCACCATGGTTTAAAGCTAAATGCCAAAAAATGTATAGTCATACCCTTGGCAAAAACAATGTGCCCACAAATTACCACATAGGCGGAAACCCATTAAGTACAGAGAAAGTTATTAGAGACCTGGGGACCCAAGTTGATAGCAATCTCTCCTTTGAAAACCACATTGCCAAAGTGGTTAGAAAGACCTTCTACATAGCCCACCTCATCACGAAGGGTTTCACATCTAGATCAAGAGAGATAATCGTGCCCCTTTATTCATCCCTCATCAGGCCCATCATAGAATACAGTGCCCCTTTTGGGATGTACCTTACCCGACACCTGCAGCAATTAGAAAGACCCCAAAAGTATCTCACCAAGAGGATCAAGGGTCTCAAACAGATGCCATATACTGCTCGGTTAAAAAAACTCCAGCTCTACTCAGTTGCATACTGCCTACTTTGAGGCGATCTATGCCTGACATACAAAGCTATGTCAAATCCAGAATTAATGGACATGCTCCAGCTCAGTAAATCTAAATCCCTTAGAGCCACATGCTCGAGGGACTTGAACCTCAGCACAGAAATAAATAGAACTTGCTGGAGGGACAGGTTCATAACCCAGAGGCTCCCTTCGCGCTGGAATAGAATTCCAGTTCATGTGAGGCAGAGCACCTCACTGAATCTCTTCAAGAAGAATCTTGATAAGTGGATGAGGGATCGTAGGTTTGTCCCAGGGATTACTACTGTGTCACTATTAGACAGAGGCACAGTAAACTAAACCTTAAAAAAGGGCACAGTATACTCAAATCAAGGGGTGGCGTAAGCCATACAGAATCGGGCTAGGCTTATAATTGCCCCAGGGCAGATAGCCTAGTATGAACCTATGAACCTATGAACAGACATTTTCTTTTGCTTACAAGCTGCAAGAATTTTGAAACTGTCTCACTTTTATTTTAAGTCAGACAAAATCAGCCCATAATTTTATTTTCCTTCTTAATAAAGGAGCTTGGAGGGTCAGCTGCATTTTATTCCATATATATATGCCTTCGTTGAAGGTTGTGTGTCAGGGCCGGCAACTCGGCACGTAAAAAAATCAACTGCCAATCATTAGGGGATGGGAGTTCCGCTGTGGCGACCCCTAACCGGGAAAAGCCGAAAGAGACACACACACATTATAAGCACGAAAACTGAATAACCTGAAAACCTATTGAGCAACATGGAAAGAGCGAATAATCACAATATCAAATGTATGAACGGATACCACCATAGGGAATTCTTCCTTTTGCTTCAATGGAGTGTGATCTTGGAGTTGGTATTTGGTTGGTAGGGGGGTGTGGGGGGGTGCAGGGGGGCTTGCTCCCTGCATACAACAGTTAGTGACAGTATTTGTTTGTTGGTTTTGTCATGTTTGGGATTCGATGTTTTGGGCTTTCTCCCTTTACGTGTCGCTCAATGGGTGTTTGCGCGATTCAGTTTTCGTGCTTATAATATGAACCCTGTATATCTATATATATATATATATATATATATATATATATATATATATATATATATATATATATATATATATATACACACACACACACATGTATATGAGTACAGATATATGTTGTGTATAACATTTTCTCAATCAATAAAATTAATTTTTAAGACCTTAGCTTGTCAGTTATATTTATTCATTCTAATAAATATCTGTATTCATAGCTGTCTTTTACATACCTATCCATCTATTTATCTATCTAGCGATATATACATAGTTATACAGTTATATGCCTTTATTGATTGTAGTGTTTACATGGTTCATAACTTAACAGAGGCAGTAGGGCAGCTTCTAAACTCTCTATGCCTCTCTCTTTCACACACACACACACACACACACACACACACACACACACACACACACACACACACACACATACGCGTCTATATCACGTTATCGAAAGTTTACTTAAACAAATCAGTAAAGTTTCAACTTTATTGATCGATAAGTAAAACATCGAATAACGTAAAAAAAACAAATAAAAAAAAATGAAATGGCGTATGCAAGGGGGCTGCTCCCCCAACACCCCCCTACTTAAATAAACCAACTCCGAGACCACACTACATTGAGGTAAATGGAAATCTCCCCTTACGGAGATTTCCGTTTACTTGCACGATGTTATTCACTTTTGACACTGTCGTGCTGAAAATATTAGACTCGATATTGTCAGCTTACGACAACGTGAAGTAGACCCCACACATACATGCATACTTATACATGCACACACAAAATTACATCTATATCTATACCTTTATCTATGCATTCTCTCTCTGTCTCTCTCTCTGTCTATATAAATATGTATATATATATATATATATATATATATATATATATATATATATATATGTATATATATGTGTCTATGCATACAAATATAGATAGATAGATAGATAGATAGATATAAATACTTATCTGTCTATCTATGGATGTATGATCATCCATTGAAAATTCACATTATTGAACAGCAAGTGACTGAATACAACTCATTGATCACTAACTGATTGAAAAAAAATAAAAAAAAAACTTTAAAACAAGCTTTTTTTTGCAGGGAGCAATCCTCTCTGTACCTCAGTCCCTGGTAATATTATACATTAACTCCAAAATCGTCATACAGTGAGGAAAGGGCACATTGCCTGATATCCACTGCACTGCTATCTCGCACTGACATAAAGCCAGTACATGCAATCAGCTGATTTTGACAGTTCGACAGTTGTTACTTTTGACCAGTTGCTGGTGTGTGTTTGTGTGTGTGTGTGTGTGTGTGTGTGTGTGTGTGTGTGTGTGTGTGTGTGTGTGTGCACGCGCACGCTCTACCTATATATATATATATATATATATATATATATATATATATATATGTATATATATATATATATATATATATGTGTGTGTAGCATAGCTTGGGTTTCACCCTTGGATATGCCAGAACTGACCTAAGTAAAATTATAAACAGGATTGTAATATGATTAGTTAAATCTTATACATAATATTGTTAATACTACTATACACTTTTTAAAGCAAAGTCAAGTACATGCCTGTATTAGGTAGACCGGTCTCTCTAAACAGGGCTAGTATCAAGAAATTACTTGATTTTTTAATGAATAAAAATGAGTGTATCACTTTAGAGGGATTTTAACTTCTAGAGCAGCAGTTCTAGGAAATATGCTGTGAGAGGAAATAGACAACCTGAAGGGTCATGATTTTATCTGGAAATATTAAACTGAAAAATCTGGCTAGCTGGGAGCTGCTGCCTCAGTTTATTTTGGGATGACTGTTAAACTGGCATGAGATATTTCAGAGGTTTTGTGCTATTTTGCTCATGTTTTGTTGAAGAGTTGTTAATGCTGAACTTTTATTTATTGATTTCTATTATTATTATTTTATGGACAAAGGGTTTCATTTGACTTATTTTTGTAAAATTGGTGGTTGCAGTCATCAGAATTTGTATGCAAACCTATTTTTATTGCAAGTGTCCTGCGTCTCAGAGCAGCAAAGCTTTAAAAGTTTAACATTTGTTTAATCATGGCTGCTGCAAATTCTTTTCACTTCTGTATTTCAGATTAATGAAGTTTTTATATAATGCAATATGTTTAAATAGATTTTAAACTTTGTATTTTATAATATGTGAGAATGTTTATTCAGTTGTTTGCTTGGGATTAAGACAATTTCAGATGAATCACAGATAATGTAATTTAAATGCTGGGGATAATGAATTGGTTTAGATTCAGTGGAAGTCCCAAAGGTATGGAGACAAAAGTGCTCAGTTTTTGTGGATTATAGACTGTTCGTGGCTGGTATTTTCAGTGTTTTAATTTGTTCTTTGTGTATAAGAATGCAGACAAATGTTATGATGGATTTTGTCTGAGGTAATGGTGGGCAGATAAATTCAGATATAACTGTGCCAGTCTCAAATGGTCTAAATGAGTGATAGGCTAAGTACCCCAGTATAGAGGAGTGCTATTAGTAAACTGAAACCAAGTTTCAGCACCTACACATAATATGAATGCGTGCAAGTGTCAGGAAGGCCTTAAAATCAGGAGATCTATTTGTCCAGTCATGCTGCATGGAGCAGCACAAGTTTAATGTAAACCAGGCTGTAATTTGCTAGAGGGACTTTTCAAGAGATAGAACTTGCTTAAAATGGTCACTGTGGTGGGAATGTTATTGGCAATGTCTAATGCCTTGTTCATGGTATGCATTATGATATTATTCATCCTTCACCACAGTTGTTGCAGGGACCTCTTATAGCCACCCACAGTATTGATATGCAGCATCATTACCTAACATAGGTGGTTCTCCTAAAATGCGTATGTGTTGTCTATATTGTTGTCTATACCCAGGATGTGCATGACATGTTTGTGGAGGGCCAGATGTAATGCCTCATTCACCTGCAGTGAACCTGTCCTGCCATTAACTCACTCTTGGGTCGATGCCAAGGCCGGTAAAGCTGTTGGATGCAAAAGTTGATCAGACTATTTGCATGACCTTCTCTGGAAGTACTGTACAAATGTCCATTGCTGCTCCCCCATTTGGGGACCATTTAGCTGCCTTCTGCATGCTGTGCTATTTTCCCTCTTGCTGTACAAACTGCCAAAAAGATCATACTATAATGGCACACTTTCTTGGATTATCATTTTGAACCCCTGTAGTGCTTTGCACACCATATCTCCCCTCTTAAAGTCATTACCCCATCTCAAGCTGTTTTCTGAGATTATTACGTTGCGTGTGTCATAGCCTTCAAAAGATATGTCCAGCCCAAGCAGTGCCTTCCTTAGAGATGGACATCATTCTCATGGCGTCATGTTGTGTTCCTGCACTCACATACATTATTTCCACTATGACCTGCAACACAGCTTACCTTACACATTGGTGAACTAGGCAGTCATCTAGGGTGTTGTCTGTCCATGGCTGTTTTCTATCCTTTATTTTTTTATTGTATTTAAGTAAAGGAATGTGATACTGCTGTGAATGTCATGTGCACCTAGCCAATCAGTTTGTACTTTCTGTTCTTTGCTGTCAGAATTTTAAGGAGTAGAAAGTCAGCAGATTCTGAAATAGGAGAGCTAAGTATGCAAATTTTGTGACTGCAGCCACCAATATATTTCCAAAACAAGTCAAAAGAAAATCTTGGTCCATAAACTAAGTTTTTATTAAAACAATCAGCAAAATAAAAGATCAGTACTACACACTCTTTATCAGTTCATTAACCTCAGCTCATTAACCTTAAATTACATTTTTGTGATGTTATCTGAACACATATCTTGTTCCCAACCAATTAATTTAATCAGTCTTCTCAAATATTATACACTCCAAAATTTAAAACCTATATAAACGTATTGCATTAAATAAGAAACTCATTAATTAATTTAAAAAGCAATAAGTAGAAAGAGTGTTTAGCAGAATATGTCTAACTAATGCAGAAACATACCTGCCTTTTCTTAAAGAGTAGCACATTTTCAGTATAGCAATACTTACAATATTATGTATAAGACATTCCCCAGGATTCAATAAACTCCATGTAGGAATAATGTTATTCATACATGGAGTGAATGGTGTTTGCATCCGCACCCCCTTCTCAGCAGTGCACCTTTCATATTAATAAACGCACGCTACCGAGATGGATCTGCAGACATGAACACTGAATGAGTGCTGGGGGCATGTTGCAGTAGTGCTCGCAGATCCAACACCCCCCCCTGCACTGTCAAAGTGCCGTACGGCACTTTACAATGCTTTTGGTGTCTGCAGACACTGAAAGCAACTGATAACAGTAAAACAGTGTCTGCAGACACTGAAATAGGTATTAGGACTTGAAATAAATGCAGGGAGTATGTGACAGGTATTGTCACACACCCCATGCATTGTGAAAGTGCTGTATGGCATTTTACAAATGAAAACAGTGTCCGCAGACACTGAATTAGGTAATAGGAGTAGAAATAAATGCAGGGGGTATGTGACAGGTACCAGAAGCTCTTGTAGTTTGATCGCTGCAGAGGCTATGTCTGGAGTTGGAGAGGGAGCGTGCTTTTGGGCACAGCGCTGGGTTATCTAGGAGTCTAGGGTCATGTCTGAGCTCCTTGTTAAAGACCATGACCACAGACTGCTGCAGGGCAGTATCAGGGCTCACAGTACAAAGTGGAGGCCTGGGACCATCTGGCACATGATCTCACCAGTGCTACTGGAATCCCCCGAATTGGTGAGCAGGTACGACATCATTATACCGACCTAAAGCATAGGAAGGGGGCACTCTTGACCCAGTGGATCCAAGAAGTTCGAGATGGGGATGCCCCAGTAGTGAGTAAGTATCTCACCCATAGCAGTACCAAAATCTAGCCTGAGTATTTTATAGACATGTATGTAGGCATGTATGCTTAATGTTTTTTTTCCCCTAGAGCTACAGAGGAGAGAGCTGGCAATCTAGAGGCCCATGCTGACAGACTGGCAAGGTTGCGACAAGAGTCTGGTTAGTACAGATTTATCTTGCAGTATATAGTGTAATAAATAAGAAGGAGTACATTGTTTACTGCCAGTAGGTATAGTGTGTTCTGAGTGTACTGAATAAGTAAAACATTTTTCAGACCAATATTGATCTACAGAATATTCAGTAACACTGAATGTAGAATATGAACTGTAAGAGAGCACTGTGTCATGCTACTTCAATAAAGATTTATACCACAAACTGTTGTGTTTAATCTGGTTTGTTGTTGAAGAAACAGAATGTGTAAAATAAGATATAAATGAAATATGAAATATGTTCTGCACTAACATCTGAACCTTGATTAGTAATGTGTAATGGATTACAGTGTGTCCCCTGCAGCATTGCCTTGCGCTAACCTTCGCATTTCAGATCGATGTACCCTGAATGTGGGTATGCTGATGCAGGCAAGTATGAGAGTGTATTAGGTGGACTGGAGACTGCAAATATATGTTGTCCAAATGTATACTGGCCGGGTATGCAACCCAGCACCCTGCTATATACTCTGTACAGATCACACATATTCACATCTACTAGGGGTTAAATGTGTACACCTGCTTTCAAAGGATTAATACACAGTACAATAACTATCTGGCAGGCATGTATGTTCAACTGTCACTATAATCTTTGGTGACACTCCATTTCAATTACAAGGTCAGACTGTCTAACCAAGTGAGTATTAGGCAGAAATCAGTCAAGCAAGAGACAGTGGTTCCCCTGTAGGTCAGTGTGTTGAGAAATACATATGTTGTTCATTTTTGCACACACAGACCACAGATTGAATCCAGGGAATGGTACTAAGATGTGTGAATATTTACAGAGAAGTAATCCTGAATATGTGTACAAATAGTCAGGTACTGTTAACAGATATTTTCTCCACAGGTTTTACAGGTAAATAAGCTATTGTAGTAGCTGTATGATGGGTATACTAATAAACTTTGTGTCCAAATGTTCCAGTGTCCAACCCCATGCCTGCAAAAGACAGCAGGATAGGTACATACACCATGCACTCTTTTCAATACATGTCTTACAAGTGTCACGCTGTCATGGATAGTGATCACTGTTGCCAGTAACCTTGGACACAGATATGAATCTAGTTGAAGAATGCCAGTAGCACACTCACACATCAGTGCTGGCTACACCTTGTTAGTCATATATGTAACTCTGACATGTACGAGTCCCCTCCAGACATGTACCCAGAGTACTCACACTTTGCCCCATACCATTCCAGATTGACAGTTTAACAGGTATGTATGTGCTACAGAAGCTATGGGCCACAGGCAGATGTAAAGTGAGGGCACACCTGTAGAGTATTGAGCAGTACTGTTTTGAAAAATAGAAGCCTATACAGTTGTTAATAGACTTTTTTCTCTACAGCCACCCCTTATCTGCATCAATAATTGTTATCCATATACTACGGTATGTTTTTCTCAAAATCTAATGTTGGGAATTGTGTTTTGTTATTGTTCATATATTTAATTGTTTACATATTAACATACCTTGTTCAAATACCATTGTTGGTGGCCTGTTGCCACACATTTAACTGGCATGCTGTTAAAATTCTGACTGTTATTCCATATATGCATGTGTTCTGTTTGCTATGCAGTTGTGTGAATTCCACTGTTCTGGTTTAATTGGAACACCAATGCATGCTGTTAACAAATTTTGAAATGTTTTGTTCATGACTAACCAATACATTTTGTAAAACCTCACCACCATAGCACAATTGGGAAGGCCGATCCCGGCAGATCCACCTGTCCTGACTCATCTGGCCATGGCATTGGGCCCTAGAATGTCTGGGATCCAACCCGCAACTGGCCCCTCAGCTGGTCCTGCACCACCCATGGGTGGAACCACCTCAAGAGACAGGGCCCATCCCCCCTGGGTGCGGGCACAGAGAGGAGCCGGTCACCCGCAAGAAATTCCAGGGTATGGCGCACAGTGTCATCTGCTCAGAGTTGGATGGATGGCTGAGCCAGATTGGGGGCAGACTGACGCAGCTTGAGGGGCAGCCTGTTCCTGTTATCTAGCCCCCAGCATAGCCACCTATGTGGCCGTGAAGGTGCAGTGGTGACTGCCCATTGGTGAGGATCTCAGTAAAATTGTATCCATTTGGGGGTTCATGGGCCTCTGATTCCCAACCACCTTCCCCGTCCAAGGTATTTACCCCCCTCATGTGTCATATACCGCCCTTGTCTGCTGTGTAGTGTGTCTTGTCTGTCTGTGAATGCAACTTATCCTACTCAACCTACCTTCCCAAACATACCTACAACATTACACTCTCACCTTAAAAATAAAAAAGGGCTGTTGCTGCAGAAGAAATGTAGAGCTATGGTCCTTCCTTACAAAGTTCTGCACATCACTAGCTTCTTTTCCTAATGTTTTACCCCTGCTTGCCCCCATTTCACCACTTTCTTAGTACCCTTTTTTTGAAATTAGTGCGGGTTTAAGTGGGAATAAGCAGTGCTAACTGAAGCCAAGCAGGGCTAAGCACCTTTTGGCATTGCTTAGTAACACATAAATCCATGCAAACCCACTTAAAACTGCTTTAACTACTCTGTCTCATTCAGCCACTGATCTGCCTTGCAACAAAATAATCAACCCTGTTAAGCCTCAGACACAGGACCCTATACATTGCAGTCAAAGCAACTACCACTACAATACATGAGCTGTGAGAATTGCTACTGCTTCATTAAATGCATCATGCGTTATGGTCATCAAACATTAGGGTAGAAACTATGTACAATTGGTAATATTTTTATGTATGAATATATATATATATATATATATATATATATATATATATACATACACACACAAACACACACACACACATATATATATATATATATATATATATATATATATATATATATATATATATATATATATATATATATATATATATACACACACACATGCACATATATATATATATATATATATATATATATATATATATATATATATATATATATATATATATCACGAAGTGCAGTCTCAACCTCTTAGTGCAAGAAATCTGATATGTATTTTATAGGCTTAGAAAGTTGCTAGAGTAACATAATCTGTTTTAACATATATTTTCAGAAGGATTTCAATTCTGAAACACAAATGCTTGTCATTATTTAGTGACTTCAGTTCTCACATGATCCCACTGATTTGTCAGAAATTCACAACAGTTATGAGTAACAGACCAAAATATGAGCCAAACATCTGGACATTCTATGAAAATCTGGACAGTTGAGAGGTATGAGTGCAGTCATGTAACATTAGGGAAAAACACTAAGAGCTGCCAACCATTTCACCCAGCACCTTCTGAACTACAGTTAGACTGACACAACATTACACCAAATCAGCTCTGGGGAATTGTTCATGCATTTGCAAATATATCATGCACAATAGGGATGCAACTGTAGGGAAAACAAACATCGGTGAGAAATTGCCTACCCACAGCGATTTGCACTACAGTCAAACCAACATACCAGTAAGCCAACTGACCTCTAGAGTATAATGACTGTTTGAACAAACATATCCTGATTGCCAGTCACACACTACTCCTATATATACTGCCCCAAGTAATAGTCTACGTGGAATCCCAGGATTTTAAGGGACATGTCTCAGTCTGCCCCTACAAACATATACAACTGCTAGACCACCAGCAACTGTAGCAGCATGCACAGTTAGACAGAAAAGGATCTCTGACACTCACATCTGCCCCTCTTCCTATTCAGCCCAACAAGCATTTACGCACTACACTGCTACCCAATCTTGAAATTCTGTTAACGATGGCCAGACATACTGTACAGATTTCCACAGAATGTGCAGGGTTTGGGCCTGTATTTATGGCCTTTTCCTCATACGATTTCTGGGATTTTGATAAATCACTTGGATGATATCAGGAGTGAAGTCACTAAATAATGATACGCCATACCTCTGAACCTCTTAGTGCAAGACAGCTAGACAAAGCCTGACATACTTGGGGGACAGAGGCCCAAACATAGGCACATATTTTAAATATTGGTGTTATGAATGGAAAAAGTTGCTGGAGTGACAGGGTTTGTTTTAACATAAATTTTCTGAAGGATATGAAGTTTGAAACACAAATGGATGCCATTATTTAGTGACTTAAATCCGCAGATCATCTTAGTGATTTGCCAAAAAATAAAAATTGTATGAGGAACAGACCAAACATAAGAGGCAAACCTCTGGACATTCTGCAGAAATCTGGACAGTTGAGAGGTATGTCATATCTATATTAGTGTCAGACCTCAAATCACACAGAAAATGCATGTCCAGACAAACCCTGTTAATCTAGCAAGTTTGTAACTTTATAACAGCAATACTTATAATCTGTCCCTACTTCTGTAACTTTGTCCCCCATTTTGTTGGGCTTTCTCCACATGTCTTGTGCTAAAAGGTTGACAGGTATGCAGACAAAGCATACAAAACTGGGGACATTGCACAGCAATCCAAACAGTGGACAGTATTTTCATCTACCCACTGTGATGCTTTAGCTCCCACACCTCCATAATGTCTTCCTCATGGGCAAGCAAAAGGGGCAAGTCCCACATGAATGACTTAATTATAGCACTGTGTTGCCATGCCATTGGCTAATGGAAAGACAACACAGCTGTTCTGGATACAATTAGTAAGTGGGAGACACCAATTGGTGCACAGGCCGTCACCTGCTCATAATCATTACCTACAAAAGGCAAGCTGCTGCCTATGCAAAACAGGTCTGAACCTTTCTATGCAATGAGACTGTGAATAGAGAAAGCTACACTTCTGGATTACTCTGAGAAAACACTACAGCACTATAACAACTAAGCATGCAATGGCATGCAGATCAGAGATGCAATAATGGGAAATAGGAAAACAATAGATCTCAACAAGACTTGCTGGACTGACATGTTGCTGTCCAGCACCTACGGCCATCCCTGTTGACTCTGTCTGCAGTGACATAGATCACAGCTCGGGCCCCTGAGTCCCCCCAGCAAAGGTCAGCTCACATATGACTTCTACTGGAGTGTCTGTTGTACAATACTGACTGTGAAACCACCAGGCCAGCTACTTGGGATGTTGTAAATATTCATATGTCACTTCTGAATACTACTATGATACATATGCTTGTCTTACAAATGTAAGAGACCTATATAGGGTATGTGCATAGTAAACGAGTGGCGCAGAACTGTGTGTTGGACTGTATGTTATATACTGAGCTCATACCTTCTAACTGTCCAGAGTTTTTCAGACCGACCACATGTTTGCCTCATATTTGTGTCATTTTCTCATACAGTTGTATTTTGTCTGGCAAATCACTGGCAAATCAGTAAAGACTGAAGTCATAACATAATAGCATACATTTGAATGTCAGATGTCATATCCTTCAGAGTATTCATGTGAATGCAAAACCTACTTTGCTATCAACTGTCTAAGTGTGTTACAGTAATATTTATAAAGTGTCACTATTTTTGGGCTTTGACCCCCATTTATGTGTGCCTTTGTCCAGATGTCTTGCTCTAACAGGTTAAGAGGTATGATTGAGCTGCAAGAGTGTAAACACAGTGTGCCATACTGACAAAGACCAGAAATGTATATCAAGTATTACCTGTACACATGTATGTATTAATAGTAGTAGCTGGAAGCCTTAAACATACAGACATGCATTGCAAAATGTCAGGTAAATATGCTGCACTTGTTTTACAAATGTGTAATCTTAGTTTCAGTGCATCAAACAGACATAAATGTCTACAGCTACAGGTTGTTGTATTGCCTTGAAACAGAAATAATTACTAAGAGTGAAGAACAGTCTCCATAACTGACTTATCCAAAGAAATAATTACTAGTTTGATTATAATTTCTAGGTTGAAATTGGAAAAGTGTTTAACTGTGTTATGACTTTGTGTCCAAGCCTACACCAAACATCTATATGAGCACCTACATAGCTGTATGGAATCAGCAATACCTGACTGGACAAAATCATCTCCCCCAAAGAAGAGTAAACCTCTGTGGTGGACAGCAGCTATACATAAACACCATAATAGGCAGAAATATTGGCTGTGCATGTCCAAGAAGGAGGAGGTGCCAAACTGGAAGCAATCTAAACTTTGTCTGAACAAGTAAATAAGGTCACAGGTGAATTACTCTAAGGCTAACTTTGAGTGTAAATTGGACACATCCACCAAGGCCAATCTCAAGGCCTTCTTCACATATGTCTGCAATCTCAGAGGCAACACCCAATTCTGCTCTGTACTGGTGTGTTACCAGATGGGTAGTTAACTGGATCAATGATATTACCCACTCAGTCTAAGTAGTGGAAGCCACCTCTAGTAGTAGACCCTTAAAGAGCGGTGTACCCCAAGGATCTGTCTGGGGGCCTCTACTGTTTGGGATATGCTGTTCTGAGGTGCAAGACAAAACCAGTGGTCTGGCAAGCTGGCCACTGTCTTACATCCCCACAGTGATGTGAACATCCTGCAAGAGGCCTTTGCCCAAATTAATGACTGGTGCCAGAAGCATTGCCTCAAACTGAATGTCAGGGAATGCATCATTATTTCAGTTGTGGTAGATGTCATCCACACTAGTTATGACAGTAATAACAATATACTGAGCATACAATCAGACATGGGGGGACTTGTGCACCAAGGTTGATAGCAATCTGACAGTTTCCCACCACATTGGCACCATTGTATGGAAGGCTGTCTACATGGCCCACTTCACAAATAAGGATATGTCATCCAGGAATCAAGATGCCATGGCATCCCTGTACTCCTCCCTTATCAGACCCATTACCGAGTACAGTGGCTCATTTGGCATGTACCTTGACAACCATATGCAGCAGTTGCAGAGACATAAGAGGTTCCAGTCCAGGAAAATCCAGGTGCTGCAACCCCTATCCTATACAGATAGGCTGAGAGCCCTGCCGCTCTACTCAGTCTCATACAGACTAATCATAGTTGACGTATATCTGGCTAACAAGGCCATTCCCAAACCAGCCTGGATGGAGTTTCTGCATATACGTAGAACAAACCCCACTTATGCAAAACGCACGCAAGGCCCTCACCTGGTCTGTGACATAAGTAGTACTTGTTGGCAGGATAGATTTGTGTCTCAAAGAATACACTGTCTGCAAAATTCACTACTTCCCTATATCTAGCAGAGTACCTATCTAGCCTTCTTTAAGAAGAAGCTGGATGACTGCATGGGAAACACAAAAGGCACCTCTGGGATCCCACCTGTGTCCCAGCTGGACAGGGGAAACAGGTGCTGACTTTGAAGGGACATGGGCAAAAATCTGGGATAGGCTTATGAGGACATCCAGGCCAATAGCCTAGTATCATCCTATGAACTTATGCACCTAGTACTTTACAGGTTTCCTGTATATATTGCAGACTGCCCTGCAATATTGTCATAAATGAATCCCTGTGAGTCTGAAATGTGTAATTACTGCATTGATAGAGTATTCTCTTGTTCCATTATTAGTTATTATCACATATCATTACACCTTGTCATTGTGTCTAGTCTGTATAGCACTAAGTCAGCTCTTAGAGTATTTGCATATGCACGTGGTGACACTGTATAGCTCACTCCAATAGCCTTGGTCTTGGTCACACTTAGAATTTTGCTAAAAGGCTCATCAAACAGTAGGATTTGTCACCCTTTGTTGATGGCCTTACAGTAGCTGTTAAAGAGCAAGATTGTTGCAGTCAAAGCTATCTTAAAGTCTGGGCTGAAAGGCCCATAGGTAGCAAAGTTGTGCCAGACTTTAACAGGAGTGTGCGTGTTTGTGTGTGTGTGTGTGTGTGTGTGTGTGTGTGTGTGTGTGTGTGTGTGTGTGTGTGTGTGTGTGTGTGTGTGTGTGTGTGTGTGTGTGTGTGTGTGTGTGTGTGTGTGTGTGTGTGTGTGTGTGTGTGTGTGTGTGTGTGTGCGTGTGTGTGCGTGTGTGTGTGTGTGTGTGTATGTACCAGCATACCTCTCAACCACTCACAGAAAGAGATCTGGTTAAAGCCATATGGGAAGCTGGGGCAAACAGAAAACTTTGAGCACACCCTTCACATATTGCTGTGACACACATAGGAAACAGATAGCAGAACAGGTCATGCATTTGAATGTACCTTCCAAAGGGCATTTGTTGTCACATGACAATATCCATCATTAATCTGCAATGTCAGTCTGTCATGATTTTCCAAAATGTTGGCCAGAAAACCACAGGTTTATGACAGATGGAAAGAAATTATGTGTCAGACATCAGGACAATCTTCAGACATATGCAATGGTCAGAGGTATGGCCGCCATCTGTACCCATACCTACCAAGCTCTTAGAGCAAAAAATGTTTACAAAGCCATAAATAATGGGGTGACAAACGCCACATAATAGGGACACTTGTCAAATATTGCTCCTAAAACATATAAAGGTGATAGAATAACAGGTTTTGCATTAGCATAGATAGTCTAAAAGGTATGAAGTCTGCAACTCCTTATGTCTGCCATTATTATTTGACATCAACCAACAATGATTTGGCAATGATTTGCCAGAAACACACACACACACACACACACACACACACACACACACACACACACACACACACACACACACACACACACACACACACACACACACACACACACACACACATATTCATGACCTGCCCATGCTAACAGATGAACCTCTACCTGCTCAGTTTTACAAACGATGCTGCTAAATACATAATAGAAACACTATAAAGGTAATGTAGTGTTGCAATGTCTGCCCCTACTGTTCAAGTGGGTGACAATAGCAGGGCCTGTTAGGATTGCCAATGGTGGGTTCAGAGGCCCTTATGGTAGAGCCACCTGAAGCACACATACACACACACACACACACACACACACACACACACACACACACACACACACACACACACACACACACACACACACACACACACTACTGCATGGGGATATGCATTGAAAGGCACATGCACACAGAGTTGAGACTTCTCATATTAGATGACCCACCTATCTATTTATGTACAATATACAGCGATATGATGATTGCATGCATCACAGTGAATTGTGTTAGAAACTGTGTAACAGTGCTTGTAAGGTGGATGACACCTGTAGAGGCTGCAACTAGGTTGGCAATGGGGTAGTTAAGTGGTTGGAAGAGGCACACAAAATGGTATAACCAGCACATAAACACAGTAAAAGTAACAGGGGATATGCATACAGAAGCACATACACAGTTGCCAATAGATTACTAACTCTGTGTATCCACTTTTATGTGCTATAGTGCTAAATACACTTT
This sequence comes from Protopterus annectens, assembly GCF_019279795.1. Lineage (NCBI taxonomy): Eukaryota > Metazoa > Chordata > Ceratodontiformes > Protopteridae > Protopterus > Protopterus annectens. Next base: position 1,114,930,411 of record NC_056729.1, on the reverse strand, counting down.
ATATGCACCACAGAGATTATATGCTGGGGACATAACTTACTACCTCTTACAACAAGTAATCTTGGGAATGCATTCATGGATGGTGGGATAAAACACCCAAAATACCAACAGATCTCATATATTGCTCTTACATAAATGGACAAGTGATACAGTAACAGAGTTTGTATCAGCAGATTGTCTCAGACAGGCATGAAGTCTGATGCTGACATGTCTGTCACTACAGTAACTGTGACATATTTTGCAATGATTACTCATAAATGCCCATTGTTAGGGGACACAGACCACATATAGGTTGCAAACATCTGGATATTCCATATACATCTGTACAGACGACTGGTATGGCCTGTAAATTTTAACATGGTGCATGTAAGGCAGATGTCATTAACTGCCTTCTTTAAGTAATGCCATGGGGAGGGAGTCGACAGGCCTTAAAATGTTATAACCAATACACACAATAGCCACACGGGATATGCTTCACACAGAAACACACACAGTACTATAGTTTCCAGTATTAAGATTAGGACTCCTACCTATCTAATTATTTGTACTATAGTATTACATACTTATTGCAAGTGCCACAGAGTTTATAGGGCTGAAGAGTCTATACAGGTACTTCTAAGATGAATGACATCAACAGGCCTTGTAAAAGTAGGGCAATGGGAGGTGTACCTGGTGGAACATGCCTCAAAATGGTATAACCCTTACCCCCAGAGGAGATGGTTCTCACCCAAACACATACTCACACAGACAAAAACAGTGGCCAGTATTGTGCTTAGAATCCCTACCTATCTAGTTGTTTAGACTACAGTGCTACACAGTTATTGCATGAGCCACAGACCTTATAGGGTTGAAGAGTGTCCCAAGGTACTTCTAAGGTGAATAACATCAACAACCCTTGGAAAGTATGGCAATGGGAAGTGTACTGTGTGGGAAAGGCCTCAGAATACTTTAACCTACAAACATACACACACATTTGTCAGAACTGAGATTAGAACCCCTGCCTATCTAGTTATTTGTACTACACTGTTACATAGTTATTGCATGTGCCATGGAGCTTAAAGGGCTGAGGGCTGTCCAAATGTACTTCTAGGGTCAATAACATCAGCAGCCCTTGTAAAGTATACTAAAGGGAAGTGTATGGGGTGGGAAAGGCCTCAAACTACTAAACTACAAACATATACACACTTATACACATGCACTCATTTGCCAGAACTGAGATTAGAATCCCTGCCTATCTAGTTATTTGTGCTATATTGTTAGATAGTTATTGCATGTGCCACAGAGCTTATAGGGTTGAGGGTTGTCCAAAGGTACTTTTAGGGTGAATAACATCAGCAGCCCTTGTAATGTATGGCAGTGAGATGTATACAGGGGTGGGAAAGGCCTCAAATATTTTAACCTACAAATGTACACACTTAGAAACACACACATTTGCCAGAACTGAGATTAGAACCCCTGCCTACCTAGTTATTTGTACTATACTGTTAAGTAGTTATTGCACGCACCATGGAGCTTATAGGGCTGACAGCTGTCCAAAGGAACTTCTAAGGTGACTGACATCAGCAGGACAGCTAAAGTAGAGCAATGGGAAGTGTACTAGGTAGGAATGGCCTAAAATATTTAACCTATAAACACACACACACACACACACACACACACACACACACACACACACACACACACACACACACACACACAAACACACAGACATTCGCCAGAACTGAGATTAGAACCTCTACCTATCTAGTTATTTGTTCTATAGTGGTATGCAGTTATCGCACGTGCCACAGAGCTTATAGGCTAAGTGTCCAAGGGTACTTCTAATGTGAATGACATCAGCAGATCTTGTAAAGTAGGGCAATGGGAAGTGTACTGAGTTGGAAATGCCTCATAATACTTTAACCTACAAACACACACACACACACACACAAAGGCAGGTGATGTGATATTACAACCCCTACCTCATAACTATTACACAATGGATCTCACCTTCATGCTGGTATATGTGACTGTTTACAACTGGTATGCAACTGTCCACAGCAGGATATCACTCTATGCCTTTCAGGGTATCCCAGTCTATGACTCACTCTTGTGTGTCTCCCTGTATCTCTCACTCTCTCTGTCTCTCTATCACTGTCTGTCTCTCTATGCTTGATGCTTGAAATATTGTTATATGTTGCCCATATATATGTCTCTGTATCACACACAACAGATGCAGATAAATCACATATGGGGCCACCTACAGCTAGCTGAGGGTAATCCTGTCTGATGGGTGTGGGCAGAGTTAGTTAAGGTGTACATAGTTGTCTGTATGCAAATACATCTATGCTTAATACTGTTATATAGTCTGATGTGGGTTTAGCCATGGGCTGCAATTCTCTAAGTTTATTTTTATTTATTTTATTTTATTTTACATTTGTTGACCGGGTTAGTCCAACTGGATACATGTCCATTTTCAGCAGAGGCCCGGGGAGAAAAGCTCCACAATAAAAAACAACATATAAATTTACATACAGATAAATTCACATTAACATGATATGTAAGTAACAGTAGTATGGATACATTTAGCAACAGAGAGGTTAAGATTATAAGTTCAGAGGACAAGGATGTAACTTTGTCCCACAATAAGACCCTAGCCCTTATGAGGTGCAGCCAGACCAAGAGGAGCCTGAATCCTATTAACGAGCAGAGATAAAGGCTTGGTGATCAGAGGAGTTACAATTGTAAGAAACTTGAATGAAGAAAAGAGAGAGAAGCCCTTAGTTAAGAGTATGTGGGTGGTATGAGACTTTTAGGATTAGTCTGGATTAGCACATGGGCATAGCCAATGTGACTTAAAGAATTCTTTAAGATTATTTTTGAATTGGCTAAGTGAGGTAATAAGTCTTAGGTTATTAGGAAGGGAATTCCAGATCTTTCCTATGGAATTGGCATAAAGAGCATCACCACCCGAATTATTAGATTTAGTGGTTAGTACCAGTACACTATTTGAAGATCGAAGGCAGTTAAGATTGGAGTAGGGAGTCAGAAGTTTATTCAGTGAGGGGGTTTTATCTGGTTCCTTAATTATTTTAAATGCTTCAGTGAGTTGGTTAAGTTTGAGAAGATTAGGCAGTTCTAACCAGTCAAGTTTCCTTAGGTTAAGGCAGTGGTGAGTATGATAAGGTGCTTCTGTTACAAATTTGGCAATATGATTATAGGCAACAGAGAGTTTATTAACCTCTCTTTTATTGAGGAAAGAAAGTACAGGAGTGGCATACAATAGGGTGGAGAGGAGGTGCGTACGTGCAATGGTTAGTTTGGCATTAGGGGTTAGAAAGTTCTTAATTCTGTACATAGAACTGAGTTTCTTATTTACTGTCTTTATGGTTTGACTAATGTGCATGTCAAATTTAAGCTTGTGGTCAATAGTGACACCTAGTAGTTTGGTGTTGGTGACAGGCAAAATGATGGTGCCATTAATGGATTGAACGTAGAAGGTCCTATTATTAGAATGTGGAGGGTGTTGCCCTAGAGGAGTAGCTAAGGTGGGGAAAAATAGTAGTAACTTAGTTTTTGTTGGATTTAGGATGAGTTTCCATTCGGTGAGCCATTTTTCAACTGCAGCAAAGCAGTGTTGGGTGACTACTTGGAGATCATGGAGAGAAACATCAGAGCAGATCAGGGTAGAGTCGTCTGCATATTGGATGCAGGTGGCCTTGGGGATGACTGAGTGAAGATCATTTATGAATACAGAGAAAAGAAGGGGACCAAGTATAGAGCCCTGGGGAACTCCTATGGTGTTAGGTAGCAGGTGAGATAGCTTGTTTTGCCACTGGACTGCTTGTTGCCTACCAGAAAGGTAAGCATTAAACCATCTGAGGGCTGGATTATCGAGGTGTAGGGTTTCAAGGGTGTGGAGCAATAGCTGGTGATTGACCATGTCGAAGGCTTTTGACAAGTCAAGAAAGAGAGCGGAAGATATTATTTTGTTATTACGGTTGCCATTGACTGAGTCAACAAAAGAAAGGAGGGCAGTGGTTGTACTATGATGGGGTCGAAAACCATGTTGAGATTTGGACAAAAGATTGTTTAGGGTGAGATAGTGTAAGAGCTACTTGTGAACACATCTTTCCATAATTTTTGCTATTGGAGACAATATTGCTATAGGTCTATAGTTCAATGTTTCCGTGGAGGAGCCACCCTTATGAAGTGGGATGACGTATGATATTTTCCAAATGGAGGGGATGGTGGCCTCTGTTATAGTTCTGTTAATCAAGATTGAGATGAGATAGGCTATAACATCTGATGCAATTTGTAGGTATTCCGCTGGGAGACGATCAGCCGGTAGGGTGGTTGGTTTAAGTTTCTTCAATAGGGTTCTAATGTAGGAGGTGGATGTTGGTTGTAAGTTAAAGGAGGGTAGAGATTTGCCAGTAGCATTAGTTAAGGAGGAGGAAGAAGGAGTTAGCTGACTGGCTAGGGAGTGGATGGTCTCGGTTAAAAAGGAGTTAAAAGTATTGGCTATTTCTTCAGGATCTTTACCAATAAGTTTCTCAGGGGTTGGGGTAGTTGATTTCCCAGAATGGAGGAGATTATTAAAACCTGCCCAGAACTTCTTTGGATTATTCTGGTGTTTATGCTGGAGGTGACAGAAGTAGTTCTTTTTATCCCCGGTAATGTCTGTTTTCGTAGAATTTCTAAGCTGTTGAAATTTGATGTGATCTAGAGGTGCTTTAGTAGCTCACCATTTATTCCAGGCCTGATCTCTAAGTTTAATTTTTGATTTGGTTTCTCTATTTAGCCAAGGTGCTATCCGTACCTTGGATTTGATTAGTCGGTTTGGTGCATGAGAGTCCAGTATGTTTAGGAATGTGTCATTAAAGTATGTCACACTCTCATCTAGGGGTAGAATTTTTAGCATGGACCAGTTACAGGATTTAAGTTCTGCTAGGAATTGTGCTGGGACAAATTTCTTCTTATTTCTAACAAGTCTATATATGGGAAGGTTTGTACATGTAAATTTATGTTTTATTATGAAAGTGACAAGGTGGTCACTGAGGTCATTGGGGAGGGTCCCAGTGGTATATTTATGTGTGTCTTTATTGGTAAGAATCCAGTCGATGGTGCTCTCTTTTTGTTGAGCATTTCCAACTCTTGTTGGAGATATAATATTTTGGGAGAAACCATGTAAGTTAATGGGCAGGGGATTCGTCTGAGCAGAGCACTGGGACCAGTCAATGTTAAAGTCCCCTAGTACAATGGTTTCTTGAAGGTAGTTCGTGGCTAACCAACTTAGAGTTAGCTCCAAGGTTTCTAAGTTATTCCCAGGTGGGATGTAAACTACAATAAGATTGATACTTTTTTGGATGTTTAGGCATATCTTTAGGGCAATTAGTTCTATATTAGAGACCTTGGGAGGTTGTAATGGATTCATAATGATATTCAGTGTACTTCTAAACATTACAGCTATTCCACCACCCCTTTTTTTATCCGATCAACCCTTAAAATATTATACCCAGGTGGGAGAATCTCTTCATCCTTTGTGGTTGGTTTGAGCCATGTTTCAGATAGACACATAATGTCTGGGAGATGTGTGGCTAACATGGCATGTAAATTATGAACCTTGTTATTTATGCTTCTTAGATTAAGATGGAAGATGAGGAGGGAGCTAGTAGATCTTTGGGCTAATTTTGGGGTGACAGAGTCAAGGTTAGTGGTTGGGCCTGGGTTAGGGTGTATGTCGCCATCTTTAGTAATACATTTTTTCAGATGGTCTAAGAGTCTTAGGAGTTTGCATAGTATCTTTAGACCAAGTTTTGTTGTGGTTACCTTAGGGTAACGTTGGGTGAGATGTAAACTTTTAAACCCTAGAGTTGTAATGGGGTAGTAAGAAGGAGAAATCAGATTAGGGGGAAGATTTATGTGATTACATGTGTGACCCTTGGGGAAGAGAATTCCCAATAGTGTTTGGTTTTCATACCTCGATAAAAAATAAGGGATAAATAAGAGTAGAACTATAAGTGGGATGATAGAATTCATAACTTTATCCATGTTATAGAGAAAAGGATAACTAATGGGGTGGGAGGACTTAGGGGGAGCCTGCTAAGTATTGGTAAATAGCCGGGATTGTGGGAGGAGATATTTTAAATTGCAGGGCAGCTATAATTGGTTCAGAGCTGAGTGGGATGGGTTTGTTGACCTGATAAATGTGGAGATAGCGGGGGCGGGTGAGATATGGGGGCAGGGTGGGCGAAGCGGAGCGGGGATACACCAACCAGGAGTTTTCAGGGTCTTAAAGGCCAGCTGCATGTAAGTACAGAAGACTGCTGTTGAAAAATAACTTATTCCTAATGCTTGGACCTAATTTTATGTGAAAGATGGCAATTCAGGTGAAGTTTTTGACTAACTCCCTGGCTTCACACTGCTTATAGGTTGAATAGTAAAGGGACTGGAGATTTAGACTTTAGGAGCATGCCCAGTATGACCTTCTATAGTAAGAGTGGGACTCCATTCCAGAGAAAGTTGTATTCAGGTCCGGGACTTTGAGTGCTACAGCCATACCTCTCAACCTGTTAGTGCAAGGAATCTGGAAATAGCCTGCCAAAATGGGGGGACAGTACCCCAAACATAGGGAGATACTGTAAATATTGCTCTTATTAATGTGGAACATTGGTAGTGTAACAGGGTTTGTTTTAGCAGACATTTTCTGACATATATGACGTCTGACACTGAAATGTGTTGTGTCATTACTTACTGACAGAAATCTACAGATCATCATAGTAATTTAACTGAGAAATACGAGCTGTATGATGCACAGAATGAAATTATGAGGCAAACTATATACATTCTTGCCCAATCTGGCCAGTTGAGAGGTGTGGCTACAGCCGATTGGCTGATGAAGCTGTGTAAACAGTCCAGCACTTCAGTGATATACTGGCTGGGGATCACCTGCTTGTGTGTTACTCTTCTTAACTGAAAAGTCATATCCTGGTGTGACTCATACCTCTCAACTGTACAGTTTTTTTGCAGAATGGTCCATTTTGGTCCATTTTTCATAAAATTGTTGTTTTTTGGCAAGTTAGTGGCAAATAAAGACTGAAGTTAGAAAATAATGACAGAACATTTGAGTTTCAGACTTCATAACCTTCAGAAAAATCATGTTAATGCAGAGCCTGTTATTCCATCAACTTTTAAAGTTTGTGAGAGCAATATTTCAATATCATCCCTAGTTTTGGGCCTTTGTCACACTTTTATTTATGACCTTGCCCAGATTTCTTGCTCTAAGAGGTTGTGAGGTGTGGGTGTGGGTACAGAGTGCATTCTACTGAGCAAAGATGTCCATTATATGTGTGTGGTATATTCCTCATAGCACTGTGATTTCCAGGTATGTTGGTGGCGGACCAGTATAGGGTAATGTGGTGAACCAGTGACAGACATTTGTTTATAGGTTGACAGGTTGATATGAGGTTACCAGGTTATTGGCCTTGAAGCCCTTATACCACTCGCAGATGAGAGTGTAGCCCATGTTAAGGCATGTCAGCACCCAGAGCCCCTTGACAGCAAGGACATAGGTGGAATCACAGGACAGTATTTTCTGTTTCCCATGCACTTATACAGGGAGCACTTCACAAGGGGTATTGAGGCACTCAGCTTGATGTGGACAGGGAGTGTGTTCCACAGATGGGGGAGTCTGTGGGACACATATCTGTCACACCAACAAGCCCTATTGATTTCATAGACCAGGTTGATGCTGCGCCTACAGGTTGTTTGAGTAGGCCTTGACTTCCAGATGTCCAACAGTCCCATCAAGGTAGGGTCTGGATTGCTTTGTATGCCAGATAGAGGTCACCTCTGAGGAGTCTGTATGGAACTGAGTAGAGGAACAGTGCTGTTAGCCTGTTTGTGTAGGGTAGGTGTTTGAGGTCCTGGATTCTCTCCCAATGAGGAACCTCTGTGGTCTCTCCAGCTGCTGCATGTGCTTTGTGAGGTACATGCTGAAGGGGGCATTGTACAAAATAATTGGCCTTATAAGGTTAGAATACATGGATCTTATGACCTTTTTGTCCCTGAATGAGATACCCTTACTTTTGTATTGGCCCATCTATTAAGCTTTCTGTACAACAGAAGCAACATGGTGCTCAGACTTCAGGTTGCTATCAACCTGGGTGGCCAAATGCCTCACTACTGAGTGTGTATGCAGGACATTGTTGTTAATGTGATAATATGTGGGGACATCAGTCTCCCTGAAGGGGATGATGATGCATCTGCAGGCATTCAGCTTGAGGCCATGTTTCTGGCAGCAGTCATTTGTTTTGGTGTGACCCTGTTGTAGGACGTCCACATCACCTTGGGTACTGATGACTGTCCCCAGCTTGCAGTCATCTGCCAATTTGGTTTGCCATAGGCCAGTGTTTTTGGCCTACATCTCAGTGAAGTATATCCCATATACCAGAGTCCCCCAGACTGATCCCTAGGGTATGCCACTCATTACAGGTGTACTATTTGACTTGAATACCCCTATTATGATTATGTGGATTCTATCAATGAACCAGTTTGCTACCCATTTGGTAACATATGGTTTGCTGCCTAGTTGACAGAGTGCATGTAGTATGGCCAAGTGGGGAATAATATGTATGGCTTTGGCCGATGCAAGGTGGCCAGAGTGCACCATCTTTCCGTAATGCATGCCTTTGTTGGCTGTCTCAGGGATGTCATCCAGAGTTCACTGACATACCTCCTCTTGAGAAAGGCAGACTGTGTGGGGTCAAGTATTTGGTGTTTGCCAATGTCCTTGTTACTGAGGTCCATGATAATCCATAATGATCCATAATGATAATACCTTAGATGGTTTGTGTTGCTATGTTATTATGAGGCTACATGTTGGCCCTAGCTGTCAACCTGTCACATACTGACATCTGTACAGGCACGTATATGACAGTCAGACACAGGCCCACACATGGGGACAGGGTGTTAATAATGCTCTGGCAAACATAGACAGCTGGGAGACAAGTTTGGTATAAGCTTGATTTTTCTTATGGGTATGATGTCTGCTTCTCCACTGTTTGCCATTGATGTTGTGATATGAACCTTTCTTGTTTGGCACATAGTTTGGCAGGCAAATGTAATGTTAGGACAAGCAGAAGAGCTATAAGAGGCATACTTGTGATCCTTCTCTGTCAGCATGTCATTCCATGGGTATGAATGATAGCCAATGATTTGTTGTCAGTGCTGAAACAGTAAGGTGGCAGCAATTTAACACCTGGCAGTACACTGACTTTCAGGTACCTGCTGTCCTACTAGGTATTGTGTAAGTTACTCTGAGCTGTATACTGTCTATATGTGTGTCCCCCTCTTCCTGACTTGTTCAGCTTTCCTGCAGTGACAGATATTAACTTCTGGACAGAGTGTACAACTCCTACCGTAGGTGTAACTGAATACAAAATAGTTGGCACAGAAAGTCTTGGAACATGGATCCTGTCAACCACAGTACTGTACCTAGGCCACTAAGCCACAACAGCCAAGAGTAAGTTGCCCACTTCCTGACAGTATTAACCATGCATATACATAGCTCATTGACCCCTGCATATTGTGGGATATGCGACAAGTTATTGAGTGGATTGGGACAGCCCTGGGAATGTGTGCTTTGCTGCTATTACCCTACAAACATACATGTTACTGCATTTCTGTGGGGACACAGGTGTATTGGGGGGCATATCTGTCAACTGTACACATTTGCACAGATTGTGCAGATGTTGGCTTTACTTTTTGGTTCCATTTAGCATAGTGTTGTGCCTCTCTTAGAGAATACTGGCATATCACTAAAGACCGAAGGTTAGAATGTAATGGCAGACATTTGAGTTTCAGACTTCCTACTCTACAGAGACTTCATGCAACTGCAAGACCTGCTGTGATATCACTGTGTAAGTCTGTAAGAGGAATATTTCATCATTGTCCCTATTTGTGGGCCTTTGTCAGACATTTCTTTATGGTTTTCTACAGCTGACTTGCTGTGAGAGGCTGAGGGGTGAGTATGGGACCCCAATATTGACATCCATGCATGTGACCTATGACCCCCCCGGTTTATTAGTCCCCCACATACACTGCAGTGAGTTTTGCTACCTAGGGGACTACTGCAAACTCTGCGGAAGCCAGTATTGGGTGGACATTTCATGTTGTCCCACATAGCTGTCAGTTGTCTGCTGTTATCCCAGTAGGCCACCCCATTCCCTTGCATACATGCAGTGATACCTTACATATGCTACGAAAGCGTGTTACTCCATTCATCTATTGTTAAGAAGAGTGACTTACCTTGTGCCTGTAGCAGTTGTGCAGATGGTTCTTCAGGGCTGACTCTGTCAGATGCACGCAATACATAGACTATACATGGTAAGGTACAGGTAGTGTGATGTGTGTGGCATCCTTTTTACTGTGTGTGCAAGTCAGAGAGAGGTGTCAGTCCCTGGATCCCTAGGGTGTCAGTGTATGTGCTACACGTTGTCTCTTTGCCAAATCCAGGGCATACTGGGCATGCCTACATCTGCCTACAGGGGCAGTCTCAAGGGGTTCCTCGTCCGAGTCCCCCTGTGCCTGTGGAGACCTTGGCAATGGTGGGGAGCTGTGTGCCCCTTCCCTGTGATGTTCCTGCAGCAGCTGTTTCCACAGGATCATATTGTGTAGCATGACACATACTATGAACACGTGTGCACATGTGGCTGGAGAGTACTGCAAGGCTCTACCAGATATGTCAAGGAACTGTGACTTGAGCATTCCAAGCACATGCTCTATAATGTTCCTAGTTTGTCCTTGTGCCTTATTATGGCATTCTTCAATGGATGTGTGTGCATTTCTGATGGGTGTCATCATCCATGGTTCCAGCATAGCCAGCATCCCCCATGAGATGGCCATATGGGATGTCCCCTCTGGCAAATGCCTTGTACAGCTGTGAGGCATGCCAGATGTGGGAGTCATAATAGCTGCCAGGGCTGTAAGCACACACATTGATGATAATGCGCTGAGCATTGCACATGACCCGGCAATTGATGGAATGATATCCCATGCAGTTGACGTACACTCTACCATCTTCATCAGGTGGTGCTTTAATGTGGACATGAGTGCAGTCTATGGTACCCAATGTCTCTGGGTAGTCTGCTACACAGTGGAAGAGATACATATTTCTGATTCTCTCCTCAGGGGTGCTGGGGAAATAAACGTGCTCACCAGCATGTGGTAGAATGGCATCCAGGAACTGGTGGAGTACCCTGGATGCAGATGCCTGGGAGATCCCCATGATGTCCTTAGTAGGTATTTGGAAAGTACCTGTAGCTAGTATTCTTAAGGTTACAGATAATTTTGTTTCAACTGGGATGGTTCCTCTCTGTTTGCTCTGGGTCTGAGGTGAGGCCGGCAGAGCTCGGTGAGTTGCTGAAGTATGTCCCTGTCTACCCTGCAGTGCTCTAGTATCTCCAGCTCATATAGCCCCTGGAAGGTTACCCTGGGTCTGAACACTCTTCTCCTCCTTGGTCTGGGCTAGTTGTCAGCATTATCCTCATCATGGCCCAAAGTCTGTAGCACATAGAGATGCAGCAGCCCCTATAATTTTGTCAGTTAAAATTCCCAAGTGTGTACACCAATGGTGCAGAGTTTGTAGGAAAAAACAGACAGAAAGGTGTTTGCATACTTTATACTGGTGTGCTGCAGATGCTGCCTGTGTGATTGGTTGACTATGATACATTCCACCTGCCAGCTATATTACTGAGGGGTTTGAATGGGCCACTGTGAGTGGCAGAGTCCATATTAGTGATTTGTAGTTCATTTCCTTTATTCTGCTATTTCCTTTTTTTTCTCTATTTCTGCTGTGTTTTAGCCAAGCGGCATGCCGCGCAAACTGTTTTAGCTAGTGTAAACATTTCTGAGCAGAAAAGGCCCTCCCCTTTACATGAACATGCTCATCATTTCTAGAACAAGCTAAGCACAGCTAAGCAGCCTCAGACACATCCCCTTGCTTAGCTCTGCTTAGCTGAGTGCAAATAGAAGCCGCTGAGCTCCAATGTGTTTACACCAAGCATGACAAAATCCCCTTTTATGTCAGCTGCTTCTTCTGCTTACATGACCACACTATAGCTCCTATATAGACAGGTACCCACGGACATGGTCTCTCATTTTGCTATTCAATAAATTTAGCTGATTTACATACCCCTGTTGGCTTATTCCCTAGTTAAACAAGATGTCCGAAGAAGTCTGCTTATTAAGCAGACGAAAAGCGCTTAACACAATTAAAGACTCCTGCTGTTCTGTGGCTATACTCGTTTTTTTGCAGAAGCTAGCTGCTCTGGATCCTTTGTGTTTTTCCAAGTTTGCTGTTTGTGTTTATTATTATTCCATAGTTACACCGCTACACTGGAGCCTATGCCCTTAGCAACCACTGTTACCTGTTGTTGTTATGAGTCTGCATGCTGTCCACTATAGTGGCAGAATTACTGTTTCACATTTAATTGCCTTTTTACTAATTTTTTTTTTATTTTCTGCACGATCGTATTAACACACTGCTGCACTTCACTTAAACAGCCGGAATCTGCCAAAAAAAAAACTTTCTATTTTTGCAATTTTGCCACACTTTAGCATGCCAATGGCCATAGTTTTGGCGATTGGTATGCCTAATGAACATAATACATGGTTTACTTTAAGCTGTCATGCCCCCATTTTTAGTTCTGTAGAAATGTACACAGTTACTAACTGCATGCATTTCTGCTGCAGACACGGCTCCAACACGGATGCCTGTCTGCTTCCTGGATCTCAAACTCACTTCATTTGCATGGTTTTCACCAGCAAATGAGGTGATTTGCATTATTCCATTGCATCCATACCAGAATAGTGCTGGGAGGCTCGTGCATGCCCCCAGCCTTGTTTACTGGATCGCACAGGCTCCGAACTCCATGTTTGAGCTGTGGCACTATGCTTGCATGGAGATTAGCTCCATGTAAGCTTTACTGAATTACCCCCACCATTTTAATTCATCATCTCACAATACTATTTACAGTTCTACTTACCTGACATCAGTTTTGTCATATCCAAGGGTAAAACCCACCAACCTATGCTGCAATCTTATATACATATATCCGTATAAAGATAATATACATATATTATCTCTATATTTCTATTTAGATCTATACAAACATATAAATATGTATGTGTGTGTGTGTGTGTGTGTGTGTGTGTGTGTGTGTGTGTGTGTGTGTATTGATATACATATGTATACATCTCTGTGTATCAATACTTAATGTATAAATATATATATATATATATATATATATATATATATACATTTGTATATGTGTGTATATATATATCTCTATATAGATATAGATACTGTATATATTTCCTGGGTGTGTATGTAACTATATAATTTAAAGCAACAAGAACTATGAGCTTCAAGGGAAGAGAGGTTTACTGCTGCTCATGATAAGTCTGTTTTCAATGTGCATCTGTTTTGTTTCAAAAATGGTCAGAATGTAATATAACATAACAAGTAATTGGTAAGCTGGTAATCTTCCAATAGGGGAAAAATAAAAATAAATAAAAATAAAATATACTTGCTTTTGATGCTAAAGGCTGAGGGTTCTACTCCCACAGCATATAAATGGATTAAAGATGTTATGTTATACTTTAAGAGGGAGTGACTGGGGTGCTGCAGTCCTGAGTATGTCTTCCTTTGGATATGATGCCTAGTAACTATGAACCTGGCTGTCAGTTTGTCATCCATCCCCTATTGGAAGATTACCAGCTTACCAATTTTCTTTAATGTAACATAGGCCAATTATTCTTCAAGGGCAGCAGGCAATGAATTTGTAGATGAAATACTGAAATATGAAGTTGTTTGCTAGCAGCAACCTCTTCATTTGTTACAGATCACTTTAATGTAGAGTTATTCAGATGACTTTTATTTCAGCAGAGATTGTGCATATTGAGTGGTACTACTAGATTGTAATGACAGAAGTTTGAGGTGACTTTTTTGTGGCTGAAATGTTATGAAATGAGCATTTTTGTTATTATTGGGTCATACGTTTTGTTTCATTGCTTACTGGAAAAAGTTTAAAAGTGTCCATATTACATAATCAAGTTTGAACGTCATATGGTCGACACCATATCATCGAACTTTTAAAAGTTCGAAAATATAATAAAAATAAAAAAAAAAAAAACCCTACCTGAATGGTTTAAGCAGGGGGGCAATCCCCCCTGAAGCCCCCACTTGGGGGACTGCACCCCCCACAGCCCCCGCTCTTTAAATATACCAACTCCGAGATTGCACTACAGTGCAGAAAAGGGAAATCTTTCCATTCCGCACTGTATGGACGTCTCCGTTGAAACGTTCAAACTTTTAAAAGTTCGATCATATGGTGTCGATCATATGATATTCGAACTTTTAAGAGTTCAACAACGTGATATAGACCCATTTAAAACACACTCTAACAAGTGATGCTGTATTTTTTAACGACGAAAGTCTGACTTGGAACAAGCCAATTTTCAGCAGAGACCAGGGAAAAACACTCCAGGCATGTCTTTGTAATGTGGGAGGAAACCAGAGCACACAGAGAAAACCCACACAAATGTAGGGAGGACATGAAAACGCCGCACAGAAAGCACCCCAGCCAAGAATTGAATCAGAGAATCTCTTGCTGTGAGTTGAAAACACTACCACTGCACCACTGCACATATTGACAAAGGTATATAATTTAATACAATCAGGAAGATGAATCAAAAAACACATACATGCATGCATGGTCCTAAAAACGTGTACAAGGGGCCTATGGTGGGTTTCACTGCCATTTCAATTAATGTGAATTTCATGGGTGGAGAAGTTTACTGTTAAGGCTAAATCTATTTCCATTGTGACACTGTATTGTTTTGTTTAGCAAACATCTGTCAGTGTTTGTGCTATGAAATTTGAAATAAAAGTGTTAAATTAAATCCAAGTATCTGTAATCATTGTAGAAGTAAAGAAGGAAATTGTTTCATAAGCGTGTGTGGAGGGCCTGATCCATTACCCTGCCTAAAGCCAGATTTGACTATGATCTGTCTGAAGTAAATGCTTTTTTCTTCCTCTTGAATGCATTTCTGTGTCCATGCATCTATGTGTGAAAACATGGTACAGGGCTGGATAAAATTTGGAAGGAACTACAGATAAGACTTGAGAAAACTGTGTTTTTTTTTTTTTTTTTTTTTAATTAACAGCAGCCGTCTATTTGCAATAGTGAGTTTTGCAGTGGAATTTTTTTCTTCTTTAATTGAACACAGCAAACTGGATTCATCACAGCACGTGAATCAGCCAGGACATTGTGGACTGTCGGAGTGAAGGTAAGCATTTTTTTATGTGAATATTTTCCTTTTAAATTTTTTTTTTGGGGGGGGGCAGGCTAGTGTGTGTGTGTGTGTGTGTGTGTGTGTGTGTGTGTGTGTGTGTGTGTGTGTGTGTGTGTGTGTGTGTGTGTGTGTGTGTGTGTGTGTGTGTGCATTTGTATTTGTTTAAATATTTTAAAGTTTGGCATGTGTGTGTGGTGTGGTGTGTGTGTGTGTGTGTGTGTGTGTGTGTGTGTGTGTGTGTGTGTGTGTGTGTGTGTGTGTGTGTGTGTGTGTGTGCATATGTGTGCGTGTGTGCGTGCGTGTGCACAATTATTTAAATATTTTGAAGATGGATATTTATATTTTCTTTGTACTCTTCTGCCCTCTTATTGTTTTGGTGAGGTGGGGGGTAGCCAGCTGGGCTGTGATTTAAAGTAACTTGCCCTTTCACTTGTTCAGCTTAAATTCTGCCATTAAGGGTAGCAAGTTAATATTTGTGTTAATAAATTAGAATATTTTTATCCTTTTTTGGGGGAAGGTTTGCCAGCTGTGCTCTAGATGAAAGTAACTTGTCCTTTCCACTTGGTTGATTTAAAATCCATCCTTGAGGTACATTTGTGTGAATAAATCTGAATATTTAAGTTTTTTTTTCTGTGGGGGGGTGTTGGCAGTAACTTTGTCCTTTTCATATTATTTTAAAGGCAGAATAGCATGCATTTGTGTGGGGATGGCTAGCTGTGCTGTAAGAACTTATCCTCTTCATTTGCTCAGCTTAAAGTCTAGTATTAAGGGCCTTCTAGTCGTATTTGTCTGGAATAAATTGGAATATTTATGCTTTTTTTACTTAGGAGGGGGCAGCAGGGGGTGGCTAGCTAGCTGTGTTGTTGACAAAATAATTGGTGCTCAGTTTAAAGTTGGGCATTAATGGCTAGTGGGCATTAGTATGAAATAAATTGGAATATTGTTTGAAATACATTTGAAACTGCACCAGGTTTTACAGACAGTCCTTTTTATTTGTTTAATATGTTCATCTGCAAGTTACTCTCATAGAGTTTGGTTAGCCTATAATCTGCTTTTACATGACAAGTATGAATTTGCATGAAATATGCTGCAATCTTTACTTTTTCTCCCTGGGTGCTGTATTTATAAAACTAAGTTGACACTGTTTCTGATTTTGCAGAATGTCTATAAGTTTGTTTTATCTTGATCTGTTCCTAACAGAATTTGGGGTTAACTGTCCATGTAAGTTACCAAATCCTGAACTACTGGCTCTGCTCTTAGGGGTGTGTTGTCAATGCCGTACTCAACTTTCCAAATGAGACGATAATGCATTTTTGACATTTAGCTTTAGTCCATAATTCTGGCACTAGTTATTTGTTTGGGACAAGTCTTCCTGTAGGATGGCTAAATCTTTTGGAGATTTGATCCCTGTTCCTAGGTTGCTGCTTGCTGGCCATTATTTTCTTTCATTTCATGAATATTACTAAAAAAAATTGTCATAGAGGAGGGGGTGTTAGAAAAAATCTCCATGGGGGTGTTGAGAACAAATTCTGCTCTGGGTGTCAAATATACTAGGTATGTCACTGGAATAAAGTAGTGGTGGCCTCCATGGCCACTTCCATAGAACAGTGGGTGAAGAATCCTTTTCTGACAGTGGCCTGGAGGGATCCGCTATATTTTCTCAGCAGCAACTTCAGAGGCTGCTGTCATCTGATGCATGGTGGCAGCTAAATGTCCATCTCAACACTGTGGTGTACCTTCTGACATAACTGACTGAGTTGTAACACCATAAGGTCCTGACCCTCTGACCACCTGAAGTGCAACTTGTGCAAGATATCAGCACTGGAGGTCATTGATGTCTGTGTGGGTTGGCGTTGGAACTGGCTTAGTATACGCCATGTACTCTGCTCTGTCTCCCAACCAGGTGCTCCCCCTGCCTTATATATCATTCCTCAAATGTTTGTTGTCCATTTGTCCTCATTACAAGGTGTCCTCCCTCTGCATATCTGTGTTCACTCACTGTGGACCCACCTTGTGTATCAACATGATCTCTGTGTGCCTCGGACTACATTTTATGCTTGTTTGCCTGCTCTCTGTTGCTTTTCCTTCTCCCTTCATCTCTCCATTGTAATTCCTTACTATCTTCCTTAATTTCCATTCATCTTCTAATACTACAAATGGGATTCTTTCTCACAAAATATAAGTCTTTATCCGCGTCCACATACTCCTCCTTATGGTTACCTTGTGTGTTTTCCTCTGCTTGCTATTCTGGCATTTCTAATGTTTCTATTTTCCTCTTTCCTGTCCAGTTATATGATGAACTGGGTTGGCACTTTGCTGTGCTGGCCCTTTTTGAGCTGACTTTTACTGTGCATTTGGCACTGTTGCAGTGGTCAAATGTGGACACGTGTTTACATAGCCTGAGGCATGCTCAGTCATGTTTGCCTGTCTTTCCTTTGATGTTAGACAATGCAGTCATGTGCATTTTTTTAGCACAACCCCTCTGTTGAATGTGACTAATAGTTCTCCATCGAATGTGACACCACTATCTCACAACATTGTCCATTTCTTGGAGTACTGAAACTATGCATGCCTTTATTCAAATCTAAGTGTCCAGGGGATGTGTTTCTATTAAATGCTACACAGGCTGAAAGCACTTTTATATGAATCAAAGCAAAAATAAAGTTTGCACAAGATCCTTTCCAGAAAAAAAAGGCAAAGGTGTCTGTTACTTTTGGGGAAGGGTATATAGCAGTATTTAATGTGTCTTCTGATTTGAGAATGTACTTCATTTGCCTATCCTTGTTCTGTGACCATACAATACTCTGTTAATGTCAGTATTTATATTTTCTAGCTCCTATGTGAACTGTTCTAAGACAAACTCATCATTATCTTGTTGCTTTTCACATAACAGTAAAACACAAACCTCCCCAAAAAAAAACATGTGGTCTTTGGTCCTCAGAACACCCATTCTGCATGAATATTCTCCACAAAAATAAATAAATAAATACATAAATAAATATTTATATACTAACCTGAGAACAGTCATTTTAATTGAATGACCATGTGAGTGCCACCATCCTTGCATGAGGATGCCCCACTGAAGTCCCAAAGCAGCAATAAGCATGTTGATCCCAACACTGGTAAAGCCATATCTCTTCAGGAATGTCATTAGGAAACCAAAACCAACAAATATCATGACATGGACATCTTGGAACACTATAAGAAACAAATATAATTAATTAAATATAATCAGAGACTACTGTCCAAACATGCTGCACTTTGTCACAATATCATATATGTACACATATATATATATATATATATATATATATATATATATATATATATATATATATATATATATATATATATATGTATATATATATATATATATATATATATATATATATATATATATATGGGTCTACTGCTTTTGTTCGAAATACATTTGGTCGAAAATGATTTCAGGCAGCCTACTTCACTGAAAATGCATTTCACTGAAAACCCATTTGGTCGAATTCCATTTGGTCGAAAATGGAATATAGCCCCTGCTCCACTGCAGTGCGACCCTGGAGTGAGAATATAAAGTAAGGGGGGGTGTGAGGGGTATAGACCCTCCCACATAAGTGCAGTATGTGCACTTATATACATGTGTATCCATTAAAAATACATTGAAACATATAACATCAGTAAAAACTAGTTGCAAAATGTGGGGGGCCTATGCCACCCACACCCCCCAATGTGGGGGCTGTGCCCCCCACACCCCCTAACTTTATATTCTCACTCCAGGGTCATATTGCAGTGAGGCAGCGGCTATATTCCATTTTCAACCAAATGAGCTTTCAATCAAATGAGCTTTCAGTGAAGTGGGCTGCCTGAAATCATTTTTGACCAAATGTAATTCAACCAAAAGCAGTAGACACACACACACACACACACACACATATATATATATATATATATATATATATATATATATATATATATAAATACATATAATATATATATATAGATAGTGTATGTGTGTGTGTGTGTGTATATATATATACATATATATATATATATATCTATATATATATATATATATATATATATATATATATATATATATATAAAATGCTAAATATGTAGACAGGGAGACAGATGATAAATCAATAAATAGAAAAACAGCTAGACTGGTACCTAGCCAGATAGAAAGGTAGACAGATGGGAAGACAGACTGACAGGGAAATAGATTACACAAACAGAAAGACAGATAAAAAGGCAGAGTGTTAACTCCATTTGGGGGGGGCAGCTACTACCCCTTAACCCATGTACATCTAGGAATTTTCTAATGATGTGTGTGTGTGTGTGTGTGTGTATGTGTGTGTGTGTGTGTGTGTGTGTGTGTGTGTGTGTGTGTGTGTGTGTGTGTGTGTGTGTGTGTGTATGTGTTGGGGGGCATGTAGGTGCACATCCTTCCAATTTTTCTGTTTCTTGTCACTTTGATCATGCTTGTATCCAATGTTGCCAGTAATCTGCTTCTCACCCAGTTTCTAAAGTTGCCACACTGATGTGACAGCTATCAAACTACACTCCTAACATAACATTTTGATAGTCATAAACAAAAACAAGAAGGTCCAGGTCTCCAGTATAGCTGTTATTTATGATATAATCTCCAACCTAAAGATGACTTTGGTCATTTTTCCAAACAAATGAATATAAAATCATATTGTAAAAGTGTTGTAAAATCAGCATTAACTGTCATGTCACAACTTCAAATCACAGTTTTGAATGAGAATGCAATTGTGTGTAACCCAGTGGGAACAGAACCGAGGCCAGTAGAATACCTGCACAGACCACTACCATATCAGATGTATGATCATACAGATTTTTGTGCAGTATTTCCCTAAGACTTATCTCTTTACTTCTCAACACACCAGGTGTCCTGACACATAACACATCTTGGGGGCAACTGTACCTGACCAGTGTACCTTGCTGGCCTTTAATATATACAAATACCGATTTTATTGGTAAATTACTACCTGGCCAATAAAAGTGGCCCATTATGCTGCAGATTGTAATATTTTAAGTTCACCAAGCCAGCCACTTACAATCAAACAGTCTGCCCAGGGATAAAGCACTGCAATCAGAGTCACCAAGTGAATGCAACTGTAGAGATGCACAAATATGTCAATGAAATGTTTTTGTAAGTGAGCTAAACTACCGGTGGATTTCAAGCACAGTTCAAAGAAGCTCAATTAAAATCCATTGTTTTAAATCCAGAATGTTGGGTGCTTCTTTATTCATAGAAGAAAGAGAAGAAAAAGGTTGCTAAAAGAATGCTGAGAGGGCTTTGAATATAGGAAAACACTGGGCTAGCTGCTCTTTTGGGACATTTTAAGATTAGAAAGTTTCCTAAAAAGGTGACAATCAAATCCCTAATCTTGTGTCTGTGAAGTAATGTCATTGCTATTCTTAACCATTACTCCAATCCCCAACGTAAGAGTGGTGTTTAGTAACCTGAAGCCCATGTGTGATCAGTTAAAATTAAGTATGACAGATTAAGAATGTGGCTGTGCTGCACTGATACTACAATTGTCTTTAAAAGATATCACTGTCACACTGTAGTTCTTCCTTCTTTAATATATAAATAAATAATGTAAATAATAACCAAAGTAAACTAATTTATGTAGATCGACCAAGAACCAAAGTGCAGTTCTGACGAAGTCCGAAAGTCTTTAAGATGAAAACGCTCAACGTTTTATTAAACTGGTTATTTCTTAACTACATTAGTTTTCTTTGTGGGTACATGTTCTTCTATTATTGTGGTGCAGAGTAAAATGTTTTTAGTGCTTGTACTTTGGATTTTAGTAAATATAATGTGGTGATTTCTATTGCTAGTTTCATATATCACGAGATGAAATTCTGCTCAATGTAGCATTTCATTCTTTCTAAAATCCCAGTGTGCTAGATACAGATCAACAGCAATGTCATGTTAATACTTCTGCTTCTTTTGGCTGTTCCCGTTAGGGGTCGCCACAGCAGATCATCTGTTTCCATTTCTTCCTGTCCTCTGCATTTTGCTCTGTCACACCAGCCACCTGCATGTCCTCTCTCACCACATCCATAAACCTTATCTTAGGCCTTCCTCTTTTCCTCTTACCTGGCAGCTTCATCCTTAGCATCCTTTTCCCAATATACCCAGCATCCCTACTCAGCACATGTCCAAACCAGTGCAATCTTGCCTCTCTGGCTTTGTCTCCAAACCTTCCAACCTGGGCTGATCCTCTAGTATACTTATTCCTAATCCTGTCCATCCTTGTCACACCCAATGCAAGTCTTAATATCTTTAACTCTGCCACATCCAGCTCTAATGCCTGCCTTTTTGTCAATGCCACTGTCTCCAACCCATGTAACATAGCTGGTCTCACTATCCTCTTGTAGACCTTCCCTTTCACTCTTACTGGTTTTGCAGAGTCCCTTCTCATGCACTCAAGGCCATCATTCATATCAGATTTTACTGCAGATCTTTGTGCCATTTACATAATTGCACTTCTCATCTAGTTCTTTGGGTCTATATTATGTGATGGAATGTTTAGGTGATTGAACACCTAAACGTCGACCTGTAAATGTCGAAGTCTGACAATAGCGAACAGCCATTTACGCAAATTTTTTCACTGGGAAAACATTTGCTTGGCTGTCATTGGTAAGTTGCCCTTTTCCCCAATGTAGAGCGATCTCGGAGTTGATATATTTAGTGGGGGGGGGCACAGCCCCCCACTTTGGGGGTGGTGGGTGAAGCCCCTCACTTGATTAGTGTTTAAAGGTTCATTTTGTTACCTACGGCCAAGCAAATTTTTTTCCTAGGGCAAAAATTCACATAAATGGCCATTCCTGGTTTTAAGGGTTCAACATTTACAGGTCAACATTTAGGTGTTTGATCACCTAAAGGTTCAATCACGTTAGCTGTTTAAAACTTTCATTTAAAGGCTAACTACTGCTTTTCAGCTGTGAGTAACATTTCTGCTGTTTGTTTCCCACCCTCCCTCCCTGTTGGTATAGTGTTTTTATAGATGGTGGCTTTGCAGTTGCCCGCCCCTAGTGTAAATTTGATCTGGGACCCTCCTCCCAGTCTAGTGTCATTACCTCATTCTACCCAGTACAGGGAGAGCATTTGAGAAGGCCAATCAGCTTAGTTTCTGCTACTCCTTTCTCTCTTTCCAAAAAAAAAAAAAAATGTATCTGCTTTTACTGTATTTGTGTTTTTCCTACTTTATTTTGCTTTTGCGTCATCTTAAAAGTACTCAATTGTATTTATTACTGCTTGGTGTAACTCATTGTAAGCCTTTTAGTTTAAGCACCTGGGCTTCAGACCAGTTTTACATTAGGAAGGTTTGTGGTCTGCACTGTAGTGGCAGAACAGGTAGCTTACATTCTTCTAAGTTGGGAACTGCTGATTGAGGGCTCAGTGTCTGTTATTCTAAAAGTGTATAAATTCTGGTTTAAGCACTTGGGCTTGAGGCCAGTTATTTTACATTAAGAGGGTTCGTGTTCTGCACTCTTGTGGGAGGAGAGGCTTGACTCTGTCCTTCTGAGCTGGGAATTTCTGGTTAAAGCTTATAGTGCCTGCATATTTGAACTGCTTCTTACTGAAATTGGTACACCTCGTTTGCTGTGGCATGGACTAGATCCGGGCCTGCTGAATCTGGCTTTGTTTGTATAACTTGAGCACTAATCCAGGCATTCTATAAAGTATTCAGTTGTATTTATTACTGCTGATAGTAACTTGATTAAAGTGTAGCTATCATTTCTAAGTCTTTTGGATTAAGCACTTGGGCTTCAGACCAGTTGTTTTACATTAGGAAGGTTTGTGGCCTGCACTGTGGTGGCAGGACAGGTAGCTCACATCCTTCTAAGTTGGGAACTGCTGATTGAGAGCTCAGTGTCTGTTATTCTAAAAGTGTATTAGTTCTGGTTTAAGCACTTGGGTTTCAGGCCAGTTATTTTACGTTAAGAAGGATTGCGGTCTTCACTCTTGTGGGAGGAGAGGCTGGACTCTGCCCTTCTGAGCAGGGAATTTCTGGTTAGAGGCTAGTAGTGCCTGCATATTCTAACTGTTTCTTACTGAAATTGGTGCACCTTGTTTGCTGTAGCATAGACTAGACCAAGGCCTGCTGAATCTAGCTTTATTTGTATGCTTGTTGTTTGTTTATTTCCCTGAAACGCTAATTCCACCTAAAACGTGGCCTTTTAGCACTTCTGTGGATCCCTAGTGATATCTGCATTGCTTACTGTACTTATTTCCTTGTTTCACTTGAAAGAAAGTTACTGTTTGTCGTTTTTGCATTTAAGTTACCTGTAACACATTGCATTTAAGTTACCTGGCACTTGCTCACTAAAGCAATTATATAAGTCAGCTCTAAAGAATTAAAAGCACTACACCCTCACAAACTCCCCTTGAGTACCTTCTTCCCCATTGGCCCTTTTTTTCAATTATAAAGGAATTCCCAATACTATTCTAGCATGTCCAAAGGTCAGTTGTCAATCTCCTCTCCGGTCCAGCTGGTGAATCTTGGAATCTTGAGGCAATGTTACAACTGCCTCATATACACAGACAACCCTCTCCTCCTCCCAACAAATTCCAACACATGTGAGAGATGCAACCATATAGCCAAACTGGAGGCTAAGCTCTCTGAACTCAGTACTGTCGTAACCAGTCAGGAGGAGAAGGAAACCACACTCACTACAATTCCAGTCTCACATAGACCTACCACGACAACAAACCAAACACATAAATACACAAAAACATACTCGGATGCTCTAAATAAAAATCTGCCCAAGCAGCAGAGACCTCCAAAGCAGACACCCAAGCAACCGCTACCCCAAAACAAAACACGTGCAACACATAGCTCACAAAGCCAGTGTGCCGAACAGTCACAGCCCTTAAGGCTAAACAACACACCTGATAAACTTCTAATAGGTGACTCTATCATCAGGCACACTGACGTCCCGCTCACCAGGCTGAACAAGGAGAAGGTCACGGTGAGCTGCCTGTCAGGCGCTAGGATCCGCCACATAACACAAGCACTCAGGTCACTCCAAGGCAAGTAGAAATATGACTCAGTCATTGTCCATGCTGGTGTGAATGACCTGAGACGTACCTCCCTGGACTACATGAAAAGAGACATAGAGGAGCTCTCTGAGCATGTAGCCCAGGCCGGTATGACCCTGACCTTGAGTAGCATCTTACCCTCACCAAGATTGATGCCACAATATGAAGACAAGATGATCAATTTCAACAATTGGCTTAAGTGTTAGTGTCATTCAAAGGGGATCCAATGCCTGTCAGCCTGGGATGACATGCTCGACAAGCCACGATGCTTCGCTAGGGACGGGGACGGCTTGCACCTGTCACCCCTGGGCTTTCGGATATTGGCAAAGGCTCTTGCTACCCCCATTGTGCCTTTTTTAGGCAAGGCTCAAAAGACAAACCCACTTCCATAGGTATCACAAGGGATAAGAAACTAAGAGTAATGCTACTCAATGCCAGAAGTCTAAACCTCAAGATGCACGCACTCGAAACTCTCCTTAGCATGGAGAACATCGATATCTGTGCAGTAACAGAAACCTGGTTCAAGGCTCCCAAGAGCACCCCAGCACTACCAGGTTATACCTCATACCATGCTTTTCGGCCCCAAAACTTGGACCGAACCACAAAAGGAGGGGGAGTATCAATATTCGTCTAAGATACCCACACCTCCAGGTTGGTGGCACAGCACGAAGCATCAGAGACTATCCATGTGCAACTAACTGTGGATAAAACTGCCTTCCAGTTTATAGACTGCTACAGACCACCCTCCCAAACACAGGAACCCCACTTGGCCTTCCTGAGAATACTGGAAAATATGAAGGTCTTTCCAAACACCATTATATTGGGCGACTTCAACTACCCAAACATAGACTGGGAGCATTACTCTAGCTCCAACACCCTAGCCCAAAGGTTCCTAGAATTTATAAACTCAAATGCTATGGAACAACTTGTTACCACTCCCACAAGAGGGGAAAACATACTGGACCTGATCATAACCAAGATGGGGACACTATGCTCCAGACCAGAAGTGTATCCCTCACTGGTAAGATCAGACAATAAACTAATCTCACTGGATATTCACATCCCGACCCCACCCCTTGCCCAGAAAACCACAGTGAAAAACTTCTCAAAAGCAAATTTCACACTCCTCAAAACTGAGGCGAAATCCTTCAAAGCCCCCGGGCCTGTGGAAAATACGGCCCAGACCGCAGAATCCTTTATAAACGCATTCTATGAACACCTTCAGGAATGCATGGATCATGCAATCCCAAATAAAACCAAGACCCAATCCTCCAAAGGCAGACATCCTGTCTGGTGGACCCCAGCCATAAACAAACTGTACAATAGAAGGAGGAAGCTACTACATGATAGAGCAAAATCCCAAAAAGGGAAGGCATCTCTGATCAGTATTAGCAAAAAACTACAGGCACTCATAAAATCGTCTAAGGCCAGCTTCGAGAGACAAATTGCACAGGACACTAAGGATAATCACAAGGCTTTCTTTAGTTATGTTAGGAACCTGGGTGGGAATTCCCAGATATGCTCAGAATTAGTCCAAAATGACAAAAATACACCGAGCCCACAGACATTGCCAACATCCTAGCTGACAGGTTCAGTGCAAACTTCTCCCCTCTCCCGCCAAAGGGCAAATATCTATCCCAACAGAGTGCTGCCCCTGACATCTCAGATGCTCAGGTAAGAGCCCTCTCCAAAGCAAAAACACAGCATCAATGGGACCAGATGGTGTCCCGGCTGCCCTACATGAACTCCAAGAAGAGCTAAACCCAAACATAAAACTACTGTTCAATCTTAGCCTTACTACAGGATATGTACCCAAAGAGTGGCGACAGCAACAGTGGTCCCTCTCCACAAAGGTGGTGCCTCAACGGATCCTGGAAACTATCGCCCATAAGCCTGACTAGCTTGGTCTGCAAAGCTATGGAAAGGATCATCATGGACCTCATAAATAAAGATATTGGGGACCTACAGACACTGGATCCTACCCAGTTTGGCTTTGTTAAGGGCAGATCCTGCCTCTTAAACCTGGTCGATTTCTTTGAAACAGTCACCAAGGCCATTGACGAGGGGAAGGTGGTCCACACAGCCTACCTGGACCTCGCAAAAGCCTTTGATACAATACCCCACCCAGGAATTATAGATAAGCTCACCAGCTTAAATATAAACCCCTATGTCACTAGATGGGTTGCAAACTGGCTCAAGGACAGAACTCACATGGTTAGAATTGCTGGAGCCATGTCAGACTCCAAACCAGTTACAAGTGGCATCCCACAAGGCTCAGTCCTGGGACCTCTCTTGTTCGGTATATATTTCTCGGTGGTACAGGCCAACACGGAAGGACTGTGGCTGACCAAGTTCGCAGATGACTGCAAACTGGGCACCATAATCAACTCTCCAGCCGACACAAGCATCCTCCAAAAGGGCCTCATAGAAACAGACAACTGGTGCCAGAGCCATGGCCTCAAGCTAAACGCCAAAAGTGTATAGTCATCCCCTTTGGCAAAAACAAAGTGCCCACAAATTACCACATAGGTGGTAATCCATTAAGTACAGAAGAAGTCATTAGGGACCTGGGGACCCAAGTTGATAGCAATCTCTCATTTGACAACCACGTGGCCAAAGTGGTTAGAAAAACATTTTATATAGCCCACCTAATCATGAAGGGATTCACATCTAGATCAGGGGAGGTCATCGTACCTCTTTACTCATCCCTCATCAGGCCCATAATTGAGTACAATGCCCCTTTTGGGATGTACCTTACCAGACACCTGCAGCAACTGGAAAGACCCCAAAAGTGCCTCACCAAGAGGATCAAAGGGCTCAAACAGATGCCATATGCTGCCCGGTTAAAGAAACTCCAGCTCTACTCAGTGGCATATCGCCTGCTCAGAGGCGATCTGTGCCTGAAGTATAAAGCCATGTCCAACCCGGAATTAATGGACATGCTGCACCTCAGAAAATCCAAATCTCATCGAGCTACGCATTTGAGAGACTTGAACCTCAGCACTGAAATAAATAGGACATGCTGGAGGGACAGATTCATAACCCAGAGGCTCCCTTCACTCTAGAATAAAATCCCAGTCCAGGTTAGGCAGAGTCCCACATTGACTCTCTTCAAGAGGAATCTTGATGAGTGGATGGGAGATTGTAGGTTTACCCCGGCTATCACTTCTGTGTCACTGTTAGACAGAGGCACAGTATACTAACCTCAAAAAAGGCATAGCAAAATTAATTTAAAATGGGTGGCGAAAGCCAAACACACTCTGGCTAGGCTTATAAATGCCCTAGGGCAGATAGCCTAGTATTGGGGTGAGAGGATGACATAATGGTTAAGGTGCTTACCTTAAAGACACAAGGTGCAGAGTTTGATTCTCACATGGGGTAACTGGCTAGACTTCAAATGGCCCAAAAGGGCAGTTAGCCTAGTACTAATCTATGAACCTATGAACCTAATATAGACCCGTTCTTTGGCAGTATAACAAATATACATATTAGGAAGCATATCTCCTGGTACTTAATCCTCTAGTGAGATGGCTTTCTTTGCTACAAAGGTCTTTCTGCACTTGCTGCTCAGTTTTTAAGTGAGAATGTTGACATGAGAAACTCTCCAGAATTCATTAGCATTGACATTAGCCATTTTCATGGAAATGTTTCACATCTGTCACTGAAATGTGGGTTTGCTGCTTTCATAGCCATTCCTTTGAGTGCACTTGGTTAACCTATATAAAATATGGTTATATTTCACTTAACCCACTTCAGTGAAGAAGCCACCAAACATGTATTTTTTAACACTGTGCTAGGAAGAGGATAAAAGTTGAATTATTTCACTGCACAGATTGGTGGATTACGTGCTACCTTTAAAGAAAGATCAAAATGATACATATGTTTTGATAAAGCACAAGAGGTATAAGCCATAGCACCACATGCTGAGAATAACATCGATGTGAAAGGATTTCTTATTACATGTGGTGGTTTCTTTTATGATGCAGATAATGGTATTTTTTTCATTTGATGACCATCAAGTAATGCTGGAATAACTTTATTATATTTGAATGGCACCTCCTTCCTGAATTGAATTACTCCTGCCTTGAATCTAACTGGCCTCTGTGTGCCATGTTCACCTTTACTAATGTTCCATTAGTTTTCCAGCTACTAAGGCCAAGATAAGTGGTCTGCAGGGTGTGGTCTCTTTTAGAGAAAATCAAAGGTCACTTAAAGGCAAATATGTTTTTCCCCACAAGTGACCATCATCTGCCACCAGCTCTTCTTATTCAGCAGATCTGCCAGACCTGTCTTAGCCTTCCTAGACTTAACCCCACGCACATCCAGGGGCATTTAGGAAGTTGGGAACACTGGTGCAGTATCATACTGCTGCTATGGAGGGTGCCCTAACCCTCATTACCCTGCTACAGCCTTGTGAGCTATGTAATGGCTACCACCAGGAGGTGCATGCCACTTTCTCCACATGAGTAACCTCTCGATCGAGCAGTTTAGTTGTTGTAGCATGCAGCTCACAAAGATCTTTATGGTGCTATTACAGTAAGCCAGGCTGTATGCTCCCACTTCTAAAGATGCAGACATCAGCCATTCACTTCCCATCCATCTCTACATGCCCCCCCCCCCCCAGTACTCCTGCTACTAACTAAAGATAGGCTTCAGGGTAATTTGCTTGCACAGACCTGACCCAATAAAAGAGTTCAGTCATTCTTATTTTATAACTTAGGCAAAGGTTGTGTCACCCTGAAGTACTTTAGAATAATTAAGGCAGCATATAAGCCTTTCACCTGCAAGAATGTATAGGGGGATAATCCTGATTATTTATTTATTTATTTATTTATTTATTTATTTATTTATTTTTGTTGTTGTGTGAGATAGTCCAACTGAGCAAGAAAAGTCCCTTTTCACTAGAGACCTGGGGGCAAAAGCTACAAACAATGAGAATACAAATTCATACAGTAATGTTATAATGCATACAGTTCAAAGGAAAATACATTAAAAAGACAGACAGCATACTGTAATGGCCTAATACATTGAGTTCTTATATAACACTTCATTACATGGGGTAATTATCAAATACACAGAGTTCTTATATAACACTTCATTACATGGGGTAATTATCTAATACATAGAGTTCTTATATAACACTTCAATACATGGGGTAATTATCTAATACATAGAGTTCTTATATAACACTTTATTACATGGGGTAATTATCTAATACATAGAGTTCTTATATAACACTTCAATACATGGGGTAATTATCTAATACATAGAGTTTTTATATAACACTTCATTACATGGGGTAATTATCTAATACATAGAGTTCTTATATAACACTTCAATACATGGGGTAATTATCTAATACATAGAGTTCTTATATAACACTTCATTACGTGGGGTAATTATCTAATACATAGAGTTCTTATATAACACTTCATTACGTGGGGTAATTATCTAATACATAGAGTTCTTATATAACACTTCATTACATGGGGTAATTATCTAATACATAGAGTTCTTATATAACACTTCATTACATGGGGTAATTATCTAATACATAGAGTTCTTATATAACACTTCATTACATGGGGTAATTATCTAATGCATAATGTTCTGAGGAAGTAGGATAGTAATATAAAGCTCTTTGACAGTGGTATTCAAAATATCCAACATTAAAATAGTGCAACTCAATGTTACACTTAGAAGAAAAGGAGGTAGAGTTGGAAGAAACAGACAGAAAGTGGAAAGGGGTAGTTGAGATGGATGAAAAAATGTGAATTTAAGGAAACTGGATGAAAAAGGAAGAACTTTGTTGACAAATGCAGTTGAGATAATACAGCTCTGCTCGTGTGCACACATGGTTTGTATGTGTGTGGGGAGGGGTGTATGAATACATTTCTCTATGCTTATTGTTAAGGGAGACAATATTTTGATAGTAGAGAATTCTGTTAAATTTCCACCTTTGTGAAGAGGTATATAAGATTTTTTTTCAGAGGGTTGGGACATGGCTCTCTGTAATGGAACAGTTAATAAGTATGGGGACTGGGCAGGCTAGTGGATCTGCTGCCATTTTGATGTAGTCACCTGGAAGGTTATATGCAGCTAGACATCTGGGATTTAGATTTGGGGAAATTCTTTGATTGTTGAGGTAGGGACAGACTTTAAGGAGAAGGATGCTTTGAGGTCATTTAGTTGAGCAGGTGGTAGGGAAGTAAAGGAGGTAAAACTGTTTGAATGAAGTGGTTGTTGAACTGGGTGGTAATATTGTTGGTGTTATTATTAAAGGGTGTTGGTGTGGTTGTCTGACTTGCATGGAAAAGGGTTTTCAGTGATGCCCAGAAGAGCTTTGGATTATGTTGGTGTCACTCCTGGAGATTAGTATAGAAGTTTTTTTTTTGGTCTGTTTTAATATGGGATTTGGTATGGTTTCTGAGATGTTTTGAGATTTGTTTTGTAACCATTGTCTCCATGTCTTCTCCCCGATTAAGTTGTTTTGTTTCCTTTATTAACCAAGGTTCTGGATTAGAGTTTATCATTTTGCTTTGAGAGAAACCAGTCCAATCTAGATTTGGTGCTGGTATTTTGTCAAGCCTAATTGGGGCACTGAGGAGCTGAATGAAATTATACTGATTTATTGTGCAGGTGGGGGCATTTGAGCATACTAATTAGCAGTCAATGTTTGTGGATTGCAGCATAGGATTTCTTTAGCAGCATTAATATTGTTACCTGGATATCTACAGGATTGTTATGCAAATACTCATTACTGTTTAGCTTTAGTTGAGAGATGAGTATTTCTCTGTTGTTAAATCAGGGAAAGATGTTGGAATAAGGAACATTACAAGGGTATTTCTATAAAAAATGGTTACCCCTATAGCCTTTATTTTTCTATCTATTCTTAGGATATTGTAGCCTGTTGGGTGAATTTACTTGCCTCTTATATTTGGTTTTAGGAAAGATTTGGTAGTGACTTTATCCATGGAGAATAGGACAATGCCTTTGTGTAAGTATGGTATTTTGTTGCATATGTTTGTAAGGTTCATACTGAGGAATAGTAAGCATGCATGCCTTTTGGGTAGAGAATGTAGATGTATGTGTCTTTTGTCGGGCAGGTGAATCTTGTATGTGTGTGTGTGTGTGTGTGTGTGTGTGTGTGTGTGTGTGTGTGTGTGTTGACGGATCACAGTTTCAATAGCTGTCACCACTTAGTTTCAGTTTTGATATAAAGTGTTTTTTGAGAAGGGGACATTTGTATTTGAGTTTATGTTTAAATCGTGTTCGGAAGGTACTGGTGTTTAGATAAATGTGTATATGGAGATCAAAGTGTGATGCAGTACTGGTTAGGGGAGATTGTATGGGTGTAAAATGCAGCATACATTTTGATTTGTGACATAGTAGTTGGGGGTGGGAGATAGTGACAGAGAGAAGGTGCATATGGAATGAGGTTAAGTTTGTGAGTAGGGTTAGTGGAATTAGTACTAAGAGTTTAAGAACAAGCATAATGAATAAAAGAGATGAGTGAATGGATGTATATTGTAAGAGGAGAGTGGACCAAATCTGAAAAGTCTTGGGAGAGGTAAAGATTTGTACAGGTTTGTGATGAGCTAGGATTGCACTGCTTGGTTTCCAGCTCTGAAAGTGCAATTTTATTGGCCATTTGGGACTGATTTCTATCCCTTTCAACTTTCTGGCTTAAAAAACATGTGTTTGCATGATTTTGCGCATTGCACAGCACTGCGGGGCTAAGGTTAAACTATTCCCTGCTCTTCAAATTTTTCCTTAGAACTAGCTCTGTTCTCAGCAGTAGCATTAAAATCTGAATCCCTGTGACTAGCACTTGATCTATAACCTGCAGGAAAGCACTAGGATGCCTTAAACTGATAAAAGCACTCAACTCTCCTTGTATATAAGGAGAAAGTAATCATAGGCACTAAACAGCTATAATTGCAAAGTACCTTGCAAAGGTAAGGAATACAGCTCTTGTACTCTACAAAAGAAACACCGAACCAGGCATGTCCAAGGGTCAGCTTCCGGTGACTTCTCCAGTCCACCTGGTGAACTTGAGCATACTGGGACAATGCAGCAATTGCCTCATGTACACAGACAACCCTCTCCTCCTACCACCCATCACTACAACCTGCGAGAGATGCACTTACATAGCCAAACTAGAAACAAAGCTCTCTCCAGCCAAGATTGTGCTAGACAGTCAACAGAAGGTTAACATCTGCACTATATCTCAAGTAACACACAGACCTTCAAAACCCATATCACCAACACACACACACATAGAAACACTAAACCCACATATGCGGAGGCCCTTAACATTAACCTGCCCGAGCAAAAAGGACCTCCGAAGCTGATATGCAAACAAACACCAATCGCACCTAAAGTAATGCATAGAGCAAAACACCAGTGTGCCACCCAACAACAGTCCCTAAGGCAAGGCAACGTACCCAACACCTTAGTCATAGGTGACTCCATAGTCAGGCACACTGATGTCCCACTCATCAGGCTGGACAAGGAGAAAATTACCGTCAGATGCCTGTCGGGAGCCAGGATATGCCACATAACGGATGCACTCAAGTCACTCCACAAGTACAAATATGACTCTGTCATTGTCCATGTTGGTGTGAATGACTTCAGACGTACCTCCATGGACTACATGAAAAGAGACATGGAAGAGCTCTCAGATCATGTGGCCTAGGCAGGTATGACCCTAGCCCTGAGTAGCATCCTGCCTTCACCCAGAATGATACTATGGTATAAAGACAAAATGATTGACTTCAACAATTGACTTTATCGACAAACCACAATGCTTTGCCAGAGATGGTCTGCACCTGTCACCCCTGAGAGTCAGGTTACTGTTTAAGGCTCTTGCCACCCCCATAGTGCCTTTTTTAGACAAGGCTCAAATGACAGAACTACCACCGTAACAGATAAAAACATGCAAAATCTGAAGGTTATGCTACTCTGTGCTAGAAGTCTAAACCTCAAAATGCACTCTCTCTCGAGGTACTCCTAAAAAATGGAGAATATTGATATCTGTGCAGTAACCGAGACCTGGTTCAAAGCTCCAGACAGCACCCCTGCAATACCAGGCTACAACTCTTACCACACTTTTCAGCCACCGAGCCAGGACCAAAACACTAAAGGTGGTGGAGTGCCCATATTCACCAGGCTAGTTGCCTAACACAATGCATCTGAAATACTAAAGGTGCAACTAACACTAGGTAAGACTGCAATCCAAATTGAAGCTTACTACAGATCCACCACCATGCCCCAAGATTCTCACTGCACCTTTCTCAGCATACTGGAAAATATTAAGATACAACCTAACACCCTAATACTGGGTGATTTCAACTACCCTGCCATTACCTGGGAAAACTACTCAGGTACCAATGCCTTTGCCCAATGGTTCTTGGGATTCATAAATTCCAATGCCCTGGATCAACTAATCCATAATCCCACCAGGGGCTCAAATATCCTTGACCTGGTCATTACCAACATGGGATATCGATGCTCCACACCAGCAGTCACCCCCTCGTTGGTCAGGTCTGACAATAATCACCTTTGATGTCCACATCCCACCCCCCAGTAGGGAAACCTCCATAAAAAACTTCTCCAAAACCAACTTCATGCTGCTCAAGTCAGAAGTGACAAACTTCACGACACCCATGCAGATGGGAACTGAAAGTTTGACTGCCGAATCCTACACTAAAATACTGTACAAGCATATCTACTCGTGCATAAATCATGCCATTCCAAATAGAACCAATACGCTCTCCTCCAAAAAAAGGAAACCAATCTGGTGGTCCCATCATAAACAAGTTATACAACAGAAGGAAGAAACTGTTAACAGATAAAAGGAAAATCCCAGGATACAAAAAAATCCCTTACCAGCATCAGTAAGAAGCTGAAATCCCTCATAAAATCCTCCAAAGCTAGCTATGAAAATAAAATTGCCAAAGATTCTAAGGACAACCACAAGGCATTCTATAGTTATGTCAAGAATCTAAATGGCAATACTCAGATATGCTCTAAACTACAACAGAATGGCACTAAATATACTGATCCCAAGGATATTGCCAATATCTTAGCAGATTGATTCAGTGCCAGTTTCACCCCCCTCAGCCCCTAAAGGGCCCATCTCAATACGAAAAGATTGCCAAATGCCGGTAATCATGGCCACACAGGTAAAAAAATTAACTCTCCAAAGCTAAGAATACAGCATCCATGGGACCAGGCAACATCCTGGGCTGTGTTATACATGAACTACAAAATGAACTGGTACCTCATCTAAGTGTCATGTTTAATCATAGCCTCACCTCAGGCTTCATGCCCAATGAGTGGCGCACAGCTACAGTTAACCCACTCCACAAGGGGGGTCCACCTTGGACCCCGGGAAATATTGTCCCATCAGCCTAACGAGCCTGATTTGCAAAGCCATGGAACGCATTATCATGGAACTTATAAACAAAGTCATTGGCAAACTTCAAACACTGAACCAAACCCAGTTTGGTTTCGTGAAGGGCCGAGCTTGTCTCCTCAACCTGATTGACTTCTTCAAATCAGTCTCCAGAGGATGAGGGTAAGTCGGTCCACACAGCCTATCTGGACCTCGCCAAGGCCTTTGATACCATGCCCCACTCTGGAATCATAGATAAACTTACTAAGCTGGGCATTAATCCCTACATCACTCGATGGGGCACAAACTGGCTTATTGCTAGAACCCACACTGTAAAAGTAGCTAACTCCAAATCAAGCTCCAGACAAGTGACAAGTGGAGTGCCTCAGGGTTCAGTCCTGGGACCGCTGTTGTTTGGCATCTACTTCTCCAAAGTACAGGCCAACACCAAGGGACTCTGGCTAGCAGAGTTCAGAGATGACTGCAAACTGGGAGCCATTATTGAATCCCCAAATGATGTGGCTATCCTACAAAAGAGCCTTACAGAGACAGATGCTTGGTGCCAGAGCCATGGGCTCAAGCTCAATGCCAAGAAATGTATAGTTATCCCCTTTGGGAAAAATTATGTAACCATGAATTACCACATAAGTGGCAGTACACTAAACACCAAAAGTGTGATAAGGGACTTAGGGACACAGGTTGTCAGTGGTCTCACCTTCGATAACCACATCGCCACAACAGTCAGGAAATCATTCTATGTGGCACATCTCATTACTAAGGGCTATCCATCCAGGAAAAAGGAGGTCATTGTCCCACTGTACTCATCTCTCATTAGACCCATTATAGAGTACAACGCCCCATTTGGTATGTACCTCACAAGACATCTGCAACAGTTGGAAAGGCCGCAGAAATACCTCACTAAAAGAATCACAGGCCTAACGCAGATGCCCTATGCTGACCATCTAAGAAAAACGTCATCTATACTCTGTCGCATATCATCTACTCAGAGGTGATCTCTGTTTAACATACACGGCGATATCAAACCCAGAGCTGTTGGACATGCTACACTTAAAGAAATCCCAATCCCTCAGAGTCACGCACTCCAGGGATCTAAAGGTGGTTATCACAATGAACAAAACATGCTGGAGGGATAGATTCCTGTCCCAGAGACTCCCCATTCTCTGGAACAGACTGCCCATACATGTCAAGCAGAGCAGTTGTTTGGCTCTCTTTAAAAGGAACCTTGATGACTGGATGGGAAATAGGAAATTCACCCTGGGGATCATGTCAGTCACTTTGCTAGACAGGGGACTGGGGAAGTAAACTTGCTAGGAAAAAATAACCATGGAACTGTTATGGCTAGGTGTGTATAGGCCCTAGGGCCAATAGCCTAGTACCAACCTATGAACCTATGAATTATGTTTTATGGTGACAGAGATTTGCAGCAAAGGTTCCGTGACAGCAGGGTGACTGTGTTTGTTCTTCAATGTGATAGACTGAAGGCTAGCTTAGATAAGATGGGTTGCAAACTGGCTGAGTGACAGAACCCACAGGGTCAGAGTTGCTGGTGCCATGTCAGACTCAAAGCCTGTCACAAGTGGTGTACCACAGGGCTCAGTCCTGGGCCCACTCTTGTTTGGCATCTACTTTTCCGAAGTACAAGCAAACACAGGAGGGTTATGGCTGACAAAGTTTGCAGATGACTGCAAACTGGGCGCCATAGTAGAAAACACATCTGACACAGATATCCTTCAGAAGGGTCTCACAGAAACGGATAACTGGTGCCAGAGCCATGGCCTAAAGTTAAATGCCAAAATGCATAGTCATACCCTTGGGAAAACAAGGTTACCCCTAGCTACCAAATAGGTGGCAATCCACTGAGCACAGAAGAAGTTATCAGGGACCTGGGGACCCAGGTTGATAGTAGTCTGTCATTCGACACCCATGTAGCTAAAGTAGTTAGGAAGACCTTCTACATTGCCCACCTTATCATGAAGGATTCTCATCTAGATCAAGGGAGGTCATAGTCTCCCTATACTCATCACTCATCAGACCAATGATTGAGTACAATGCCCCATTCGGAATGTATCTGACCCGACACTTGCAGCAGCTGGAGAGGCCACAAAAGTTCCTCACCAAAAGGATAAAGGGTCTCAAACATCTGTCCTATGCTGCCCGACTGAAAGAACTCCAGCTCTATTCAGTAAACGCCACTTTGCTCAGAGGTGACCTTTGCCTAACATACAAGGCCTTGTCAAACCCAGATTTGATCAATATGCTTCACCTCAAAAATCTAGATCCGTCAGAGCCACAAGGGCGGGAGACTTAAACCTCGCCACGGCTATTAATAGGACATGCTGGAGGGATAGATTCATCACCCAAAGACTCCCTATGCTGTGGAATAAAATCCCAGTATATGTGAGGCAGAGCACCTCGCTGGCCTTGTTCAAGAGAAATCTTGACCAATGGATGGGAGATCGCAGATATACCCCAGGGATTACCTCAGTGTCACTGCTCGACAGAGGCACAGCAAAATAATGGGTATAGTTCCCCATACTAAAGGGGTGGCGTAAGCCACAAAACTATGGGCTAGGCTTGTAAATGCCCTCGGGCAGATAGCCTAGTATGAACCTATGAACCTATGAACCTATGAAATAGGATAATAGTGGGGGTTTCAGGTGGTGGTAAGGAAGTAATAGGTGGCAACTAGTTCTGTGTGAGTATATTAAGGAAGAAATAGGGCAAATTTGACAAGTTGCTGCTTTGTTGGGTGGAGTTTAGTAAGTTTAAATGTAGTAAGTGGGGGTAGGTGAGAAATGGGGCTAGGGAGCAAAATGAGCCCATGTAAAGTAAGGGTGAGCACAGCAGGGCACACTCAAGCAGGGTGAATGCGTATGTGTTTGGAAAAAAAATTGTGAATCTTGGCCTAAGAGGGAAATAACCAGGTAAGTAAAATAAACCACTGTTGTTTTCTTTGTTATGCTGCTATGGGGAAATAAGTTCTGCAGAGTGGAGAAAGATGCACCAGTATAAAGTGATCATACAAGATGCGACATACTTGATTAGTACTTTTACATATTCAATGAGATGGGTAATAGTACAACATGTACTCTTACTGTGCCTAAATTACCTCAGGAAACCTAGACCCCTAAAAGTAGATAGGGAAGGGAGGGAAAGTGGGGTCCAATAATATAAATAAGATGGTCAGGGCTGTTACTGAATTTGACTCAATATCTTGTAGTGGTTTAGGAGAGTTTATGCGACACCAGATCAGCTGTGCAAACTCTTGGATTACACAACTGATAGTTAAAACATTACTGCTGCTTTTATA
Organism: Protopterus annectens; assembly: GCF_019279795.1. Classification (NCBI taxonomy): domain Eukaryota; kingdom Metazoa; phylum Chordata; order Ceratodontiformes; family Protopteridae; genus Protopterus; species Protopterus annectens. Next base: position 1,114,892,266 of record NC_056729.1, on the reverse strand, counting down.
AACATTGACAGTTTATATTTGAATAAAGTAATCTCTTGGTAGGATGGCTGGTTGATGTCTGTGCTCACACTGTTATTTCATAGGTGTTTCATGCAATGCAGTATGGGTAAGGGTATATATACTGTTTTGGGTTTTGAGGGACATTTTTTTGATGAGAACATAGTTTATAAAGTGATCATAGAACTGCAAGGTACTTTACTTACAGTTGATGTTTAATTAAGATTGTTGAGATTGTTAAGATTGTTGAATCAAATTGGCTTAAATGTGTTTCTTTTAAGTGGGTATGACTTTTACAAGCCATATTCACAGCATTCACTTACAAATACCGTTTGCAGTTGCTTACACAAGTTTGCTTAAATGTGTTTGGCTTAGCTAGGCTTCAGTTTCACTGGCCATATTTATAACATTCTCCATTACTCCTATTCTGACTTAAGTGAACTAAAATAGCATTTACCTTACACCACTGATAAGAGTTTATTTATTTATTTTATTTTACATTTGTTTACCAGGAGTGTCCAACTGAGCCCAAAAAGGCCCTTTTTCAGCAGAGGCCCAGGGAGAAAAGTTTCAAGTTACATAGTAAATAGTGTTACCATAGAATATATAAAAAAGTATCAACAGGTTACATAGTAAACAGGGGTATGTATGAATATAACACTGAGACCACAATGAATGGAAAATATTATTTTTTACAAAGGTAAATATTTTTCCTGAATATAATCTTGTCCCTAAAATATAACACACTATATATATATATATATATATATATATATATATATATATATATATATATATATATATATATATATATAAAACAAAGGGTACAAAGGTCACACAGACATTCAGCAAAAACGTTAAGAAAAACTCAGTCAAGCTAGTGTTTTCACTGTGTAATACCTTAAACCTTGTGTAATAAATGCCCATGGAATATATGGAAATGACCCTTAAAGACTTGCAGTGTTTCAACTACATGGCTTCTCAATGCTCATGATTTTTTACTTTTTTTCTTTCACAGTCTTCACCGGTATATAAAGACAAAAAAAGCTGTGAGCATGCATGTTTCAGCCTGTTTAGTGACCTTAATTGAATAGTTTTGCTACATTTTAGAAACACGGAGCTTAAAGCCTGATACATACATATATACAAATATTTCAAGCACAGGCATTAATGCCCTTCTAGCTTGCCAATATTCCAAACACTTGTTCCCATAATAAGTGTCCAGGCTGTTCTTAAAAATATCTAAACTAGTACTTACTTTAATGTAATTTGGTAGTCTGTTCCATGCATCAGCTACTCTGTCAGTTAACCAATTAGTACACTTCTCATTCCTATAGAATCTTCTACATAGGTTGTCTGATGATTCTCTAGTACTTTTTGATAACCCCAAACATTCCCAGAGGTAGTTGTCTCTAAATGCCCTATATACCTGAGTAAGATCTCCTCTCAGATATCTGTAAGAGACACTGTACAAGTTCAGATATTTTAGTCTTTCATAATAACTTAAATTTTCACATCCATGGATGCCCTCGGTATATTTCCGGTTTACTCATTCTTGTTGAAGTAACAGTAATTTCTTTAGGAACACAAACAATGTCTAGTATGTTCCGACCCCTTATAGGTATTTTACAATCTGAAGCAATTGTTGTTCCTGAATATGCGTTGTGAATAATTTCCTTACTAATGTTTTTTAATCAATATTATTCTAGTTTGTTTCTGGTAAATTTAAGTCCCCAGCTAATATTCTTCTCTCCTGTGTTTCATGCAAGAAATGTATGAATTCCTGTAGGTCATCTGTACTTGACTTTGGTAGTCTGTACACTCCGCAATTGTTATGTGTTCTAGGGTTGTCTTTATTGTCACAGTTACACAAGCTATAGTACTGGTGTTATCACTAAACATGTATTGGTGTTATCACTGAACATGTATCCATGAGGAGCTCAGTGCCACTACAGTAAGTGTTTTACAACTGTATATGCTTATATATGTTGAATTGTGTTAGACATCTAATATGATTTATGCTTTATTACTGGAAGTTACTATGGCATGCTAGCATGGTGTTTGTCTGCACCAAGTTGTTTTTAGTATAGTAGTATGGTCTATTTGCATAGCTACACCTTGTTAACTAATGTTATTCATGTATATGTGTTGTGTGTAGACAGCTCATACTGGTGTCTAATTATTTCTATATAATTGTGCTGTTACTGGGGGATAGAATCACATTAGAGACCCAGGACAGAGTGCTGCTCGCTATATTTGTATCTGTGACTGCATAACTGTCAGCTGAGGTCCCTTCTAACTGATGTTTTTCTAATTGGCTCAGTATCTGCATATACTAGTAGTTGATTCCAGACATATTTTTCTGTATGCAGTAGCTATTTGCTCAGTTTGTTTTTGTAATCTTTATAATGTATCGTTACCATCTCAAAAGTGCTTACTCCTCTCTGTACTCTTCTTTTCTAGACCTAACACCACTCTAAGTATTCAGCTGCAGTACCACCTTTATCTTTTATTCAACCGGTGTATACATTGTTGTAAGAAAAGTGCAGTCCGGGTCTGAACTGTCTGCAAACAGCTAAAGTTAACTTTCAGTATGTGTCTACCTGTCTGAGCTAATATTCATTATCCCCTGGAGAGCACTCTGCTTTGGCTTGTAAGCAGCCCCCCCCCCCACACACACACACACACTCATCTTCCATTTTCTCTCTTATTCCCTTCTGTTAGCAAATAGCATCCATAACTGATCAAATACTGTGTGTTTGTTAATTTAAATTGAAACCACAGTAGCCTATTGATACAAGGTTATCCTGTTTTTCCACTTGAGAAATTGTTAAGAAATGACTTACAGTTTCAGAGCAGTCCTTGGTCAATTCTGATTGTTTTTTAAACACAAACTTGTCTTTGCTTGATCTTGGCTCATTAGCAGCAGTACAAAAGAACTGCCTGCTCACACCCTTGTTCTCCCCCTCCCCCTTCCATGTTTATTACCTTAAGCCAATCCCAAAGTTAATAAATATTACCTGTGGCAGGCACCATTTTTAAAACTACAACCACCATTTGAGCACTTCATGCTCAGCCCTGCCATAAAACTTACTAAAACTGCTTGAACTGGGGCACAGCTAACTGATAGTTTGTGGAAATACAGGGTACCTACCTGAGTCTCCACATTCGCTATCATATGTTCATTTATCAGTTTACTCTGTTACCTGATTGTTTCCAGCCCCCTCATAAGAGCAACTAACAGAGTCTCTGCCCGCTTCGCTACCCACTCTGCCCTCAATTCCCTCCTGTCCCCAGTGGTCCTACCTTTATTACACACACAAACCCCTCCCTTCTTTCCACCAGCCAACCACGGCACTAAACCCAATACTACCTCCTCCATCTTCCCACCACTATCACTCCTCCTCAGCTAACATGTATAAGCATACCATACCTATGCTCACTGCATGCACTCTCCTTGCATATCTTACATCCTACCAAAACTCCATCATTCCCCTACTCAACCTCTACCACTGTACTACTACTCACACCACCACTCATGTCTCACCCTCACTCAGCTCCCCTCCCACCAACTCAAGAACCATCCCTATGCACCCCCACATATTCTATCAACTAGATTACTCAAACAAAAAGCATCCCTACAACTTAACATAGTAACCGTCTCACCATATCTATTACCCACAGAGCACAATCATAAAGTTTCCCTAATAAACAAACACATTCAAAAACTGAGAAAACTAATAACCTCATGCATATCAAAACTAGCCCTAAGTGGAGATATCCACCCCAACCCTGGCCCCGGCATCTCCAACCCCACTCCTCATAATCAGACTAGAAACCACAACTTCTCCCAAATCACAGCCAATAGAAAGCCAAATGACTTCCTTCTACTAAGCCTAAATATTAGAAGTATATCCAACATGGTCTATGAGCTCCATGCCACCATAGACTTGTACTCCCCAGATATAGTCATCCTGACAGAAACCTGGCTAAAACCTCACATCACCAGTGAGCAAATCCCCCCTACCAGTTATGGCATACTAAGAGTAGACTGGCTAAACAAGAAAGGAGGCGGTATAGCTATAATATTTAAACAGCATCTAAACATCCAGATCTTAAAATCATCAGCTCCACAAATAGGCAATGAAGAAATAATATATACCAACCTCAAAATAAACCAAAATAGAACAATCAACATAATTGTATGCTACTTCCTGCCTGGCCAAAACATCCCTCCACTAGAAAACCTCCTCAGCTGGTCTACCCACCATCTCCCCCAAGACACTATCATTTTAGGTGATTTCAGTATTGACTGGCAATCCTGTTCTGGCAACCACCCAATCCATCATCTAAACCTTCATGGCTTCATCCAACTAGTCCAGTCACCAACCAGGATAAATAGAAACTCCAACAAGCACACTACACTGGAATGGATACTAGTCAGTAAGAGCCCCCAGTCATATATAGCAGGTTGCTTAGCCGATAGCTTCAGTGATCACTCCCCAACATTTCTACTCAAAAACCACCTATACCAAGCTAAACCTGTCATCTACCATCAAATACATAAAAAACTAAACTTTAACCCACTCACATTCATCTCATCCCTCAAAAAATGTAACTGGCATCCTCTAAGATACCTCAGTCTTGATGATGCAGTTGAATTTTTTAATACTACCTTCCTGAGCATCCTTAATTACCACACCCCCATAAGGCTTTCCAGAAAAAAAGCACAACCCTCCCCATGGCTACAGAAAACCACTAAGTCAAAAATGAAAAACAGGGATAAAGCCTGGGAGCACTGGCGCAAAACCAAAACCCCCTCAACTAGACAGAAATTCCTAGAACTACGCAATAGAGTCAAAAAGCTAATAAAACAGGACAAATTCCAATACTACCAGTCTGCCCTAGACTCCTCCCAACACAACCCCAAACAATTCTGGTCCTCCATAAACTCCATCCTCCACTCAGGTAAAGTCAGTACCCCTCCTCCTAACATCCCTCACTCCGAAAATATTGCTACCTCATTCAACACACACTTCACACAAACCATACTATCACTAGCTAGACAACACAACCACCCTCCCCTCCAACCCACACCTTCAACTAGTAATCTCCTCACTGTCTTCACTTTTTCTCCTGTTCCTACCTCCAACATAAAAAAAACTCTTAACTAAACTTAAGCCCACCAAATTAGCAGCAGACAACCTCCCAAGCGAATACCTACAAATTGCAGTTGATGCTCTAGCCTACCCAGTATCCATCTTGATTAACCAATCTCTGTCAGAAAGTTACGTTCCCACACTATGGAAAGTATCACATATAGTTCCCCTCCACAAAGGTGGCCCCTCCACAGAACTAACCAATTACTGCCCCATAGCTGTTCTCTCTCCACTCTCCAAAATACTAAAGAGATGCATTCACTCTGAGGTCTCAAACTGCCTCCTTACTAACAACCTCCTTTCCAATACTCAACAAGATTTCTGATCAAGCCATAGCACCACCACTGCCTTACTCTCCTTTACTAAAACTATCCATCATTATAAAAACAATGGCTATCTCTCCTCTGCTACTTTCCTAGACCTATCTAAAGCATTTGACATGGTCCCACACAAATAACTCATATCTGTCCTCAATAACCTATCCTTCTCTCAATCAGTCACCAATAGGTTTCAGAGTTACCTGTCTGACTGCCAACAATCCGTTGTATGACAGAATGACATATCTCCCCAACTACCGTCTCTATAGGGGTTCCCCAAGGATCCATCCTTGGACCCGTAATCTTCACTATTTTCACCAATAATCTAGCTCTGCCACCAAACATGGCACACTCATACAATACGCAGCTGACTCAACCATCATCTGCTCAGCCCAGTCTCTACCCAAACTGCAAAAAGTCACACAGAAAGCCTTTTCCTCTGTTGAAACTTGGTTATCCGATGCCCAATTAATACTCAACCCAAACAAAACTAAACTACTCATCTTCCAACCCACCAAACATACTCAAAACAATTCTCACTTTAACATCACAGCAAAAGACAACACCACTATACACCCAACAGAACACACCAAATTGTTAGGAGTGGAAATAGACAATAAACTAAAATTTGACATTCACATATCCATGACTATAAAAAGTCCACAAAAAACTAGGAGCGTTATACAGACATAAGCAACTTCTCACCAAAGCAGCAAAGATTTCAGTAGCAAATTCCAACCTTATCTCCACCCTACTTTATGCCTCTCCAATATATACCAAACTAAGGCAATGCAATCTAAACAAGCTCGAGACCTGATACAACAAAATCACCAAATTTGCCACAGGGGCATCCTACCATAGTCACCACTGCCTCTCACTTGCTGAACTGGGCTGGCTTGAACTCCTTCACCTCCTTCAATGGTATCAACTCACATTCACCCACAAACTAGTAAACCATCCACTAAAAGTCCCATCCCTCCAGAATCTTCTCCAACCCTATCGCACCACCAGACCACTAAGATTCAGCAACAAACATCACTTACAGGTCACTAAAGCCAATAACTCTGCTGGAGAAGCACTATTCTCTTGTGTCATAGCCAAATTATGGAACTCCCTCCCACCCACAATTACCTCCGTACCATCATGCACCCACTTCAAAACTTTACTAAAAGTGCACCTAAAAACATGCTGGCTATGCCCTTACAACTCCCCCTCTAATATCACCCACCATCTACCCACTACCTTTCTTTCAACCCCACCAACTACCTTGATTATAGCAAGCTCAGATGCTCATAAGCCTAACTACTTATTATACATCATAAACTTCTTATTGTAACAATTATTGTCTGTTATGTACTTCGCAGATGATAAAGATTCTAGCTGTCTACTGATGTACTATGTTCTTCATCTGTAACTATGTTTGTAATTGTTAATTGCTATGTTGATCAAATGAATTGCTATGTAAATCCAATGTAACTACTGTCTGTAAATTTTAACTGTGGAGCTTTTCTCCCCGGGCCTCCGCTGAAAATGGACCTACACCCAGTCGGACACCCCCAGTCAACAAATGTAAATAAATAAATAAATCTATTAATTACAGGTCTCATAACTATCTTTAATCCCTATCATAACACCTCCACCTGATTTTTTGTTAGAATGTCTGTTACAGTAAAAGCATTTATACCCTACAGAACTGGTTTCCAGTCATTGTTCTTTAACCATGTTTCACAAACAATAACAACATCAATCTTGTGGGACCGTAGCAAATTTTCAATAAAAAAAACTTTATTATTAATGCTTCTAGCATTAACAATCATCAGAGATGCATCAAATGTTCCTATCTGTGAACTGTTACATTTTTGACCTGGCAAAAATCTTGCCTAGTATTTGTCAAGTACTGCAAAATATCTGCTGCAAAAATTATCTTCCCTGATCATGACAAATGCACGCCATCCTGTCTGAACATAGGTGTGCCCAAAACTAGGCTTTGATGCTCTACACATTTCCGGTTTTTAAATCAGAACATTTTTCCATGTAGGTATTTACCCAAAAAGCTTTTCATTCACAGTGACCTGACTATCCTTTCTATAGGTGATGTGTGAAAAATACGTCCTAACACCAGAAGAAGCTATACTATCTAAGAGTTGTCAATTCCCTACTAACAGTCAGAGAATCCTCGCAGATGACATCATTTGTCCCGTCATGAATAAAAACAGATCCATACTTCCTTACATTAAGGAGTTCCAAGGCTTGTCTCACATCTTCTATTTTCACTCCTGGCAAGCATAATACTATTCGATGTTCATTATCTGCAAATATAAGTATCAGTTCGTTTAATAATTGAATCTCCGATTACAAGAATATATTTTAATACAGTAATATCTGATCTATCAATTGTCACAAAGGATAGAGCTAAATCACCATTAGTCTTATTAATCCCATTGTTTTCACTGTGTATTAAATTCTTATCCAGCTGGTATTGTAAATCCACATCTTGAGCCATGTAGTCAGCATCTGTCTTTCTCTTTCTTCTTACAGTAATGTTCTTCAATCCTTCCACATTCAATTTTGATTTCTTCCTTTTCACCTGCCCCTTGCCTCTTTTATCTACCTTCTCTGTTGGAAAAATTATATCTTTTACTGTAGACTGAAGGTTTTCTGATAGAAAAATATCATCATTCCCTGTAACCTGTGAGTTACATAACAATGCAGTTTCCTTTTTAGTATATATTCTCTTTCCTTTACAGTCATTAACCCATTTCTGTTTCTTCCTTGTTATTTGTTGTGAACTTCTTCCTTTTTTTCTTTGTTGTTTCCTTCTAAACAAACTGGATCCTCAGATTGCTGAATACTTGCATCCAGAATTCCGCCATTGTCAGGGGCATCATCTTGTTTCATAGTGGTTGAATGATATTTGCAGACAATAGATGCATCACTTCCAAATGTGTTCTATTTGTTCTTTGCCTAACATTATTTACTTCACCAGCCCAGTCATTAATATATGAAAGTGCAATCATCATCAAGTGTAGATTTGCTTCTAACAATGGTAAGCAAATCATCCAACTTTTGACATGAGAAACACAGATCACCAGTGTTATCAGATGTTACCTTTAAATATGCATAGCATTTATTACATTGTACAAGATATTTGTGCATTACCAAATCATTAATTGCATACTCATTTAAGGAATCCATATTCAGCTTCAAATGAATAAAATATTGTAAAAGAAAAGAATCAAAATCAGTGACCGCAGAATTCAAAGAGAACTTAAATCAACTTCTATGACAAAAATCACACAAGCAATATACAACTAAATACTAAAGTAAGTAGAGTAAAGTTGTTCTGACCATACAAGTTCTGCAAGTCAGACAAAAGTTGTAATTCCTTTACGTCATGCGAAAAGGCGCACAGTACCTTCTGCTCACTATTGCTTGCAGTCGCACTTCTTTTTAAGAGTAAAGATCAATAAATCACAAACCAAGGTAGGATTGTTTAGATATGCTCAGGAGTTTCCTGTCTGTAGTCTGTGTGAATTTATAGTTGTCTAGGCCCCTTGGGATGGCTACAGCTTGCCTGTCTAAAACCTATCCCTTTCTAACAACCACCAGTGAAATTAAAGTTAAAATAACAAAATATGAATCAAAGTAAATCTTGTTAATAAGCTATCCCTTGCTGCCTAAAGTGAAAAACAGTGGTGACAAATAAAATATAAATCCAAATAAAACTTTTCTTACCAGTCAACTCCACAGTAAATCACAAACCAAGGTAGGATTGATTAGCTATGCTTATAAACATTAAGGTACCTGCAAAATATCCCAACTAACATCCAAACCAAAGGGTAAAAAGGTCAGACAGACAAACTATTCACTAAAAACTGCAAGAAAAATTCAACCGAGCTAGAATTTAGACTGTGTAACATCTTAAACCTCCAGGTAATGGAGCTTCTTCAGATATATGCACGTGACCCTTTAAGGATATAAAGTGTTTCAGATATACACATGTATGCACACACACACACACACACACACACACACACACACACACACACACACACACACACACACACACACACACACACACACGTGTGTGTGGCTATATATATATATATATATATATATATATATATATATATATATATGTATATGTCAGAGCATTTGTTATAACTGTATTTGCTATAACTGATTTAAGTATTTTTTTCTGGCTTTTTGATTATTTACTGCTTAGCGACTGCATTTTAGCCTGTTTATACAGCTCTGCATTCTATTTAAACTGTTTTTGTGTTGATTAACTGTTTTGCACTTTTAAAAAGTTAGTTGTTGCTTAATTTTACCTGTAGGCTAACACACTTAAGTGCGCTAGCCGCTTAAAAGCATTTATAGCATTTACTGTCTGTTTTTCCTCTGTTTTCTGCAAAAAAGAAAAAAAAAAAAAAAAAAAAAAAAATTTCCCGCCTTACTGAACTAGAATATTCCAGTCTTCAGAGTTTGCTGATCTCTGGGCTTTGTCTTGGTTCCTGTGCTATTCCATATCCTTATTTGGATAAAAGGAAGCGTCTTTGTTCACCAGTGTGAGTGGGGAGCACTGAGCGGCCTATTTGTCCCTAGAGGAGTGGTTCCAGCCAGAAACTTGTAGTCTATTGGCCATTTTGGGTCAATTCCTAGCTCTTTTCAGCCCCTGTAATAAAGCCCGCTTGTATTCAACTCAGCACAGCTCCTCGTGGTGTCCTGCAGAGTTCTACAAGCAGCAGAGAGCAAAAGAGTGACTTTATCCTGATTTAAGTATTTTTTTCTGGCTTTTTGATTATTTACTGCTTAGTGACTGCATTTTCGCCTGTTTATACAGCTCTGCATTCTATTTAAACTGCTTTTGTGTTGATTAACTGTTTTGCACTTTTAAAAAGTTATTTGTTGCTTAATTTTACCTGTAGGCTAACAAATTCAAGTGCACTAGCCGGTTAAAAGCATTTATAGCATTTACTGTCTGTTTTTCTTCTGTTTTCTGCAAAAAAGAAAAAAAAAAAAAAAATCTTGTTTTCCCGCCTTACTGAACTAGAATAGTCCAGTCTTCAGAGTTTGCTGACCTCTGGGCTTTGTCTTGGTTCCTGTGCTATTCCATATCCTTATTTGGATAAAAGGAAGCGTCTTTGTTCAGCAGTGGGAGTGGGGAGCACTGAGCGGCCTGTTTGTCCCTAGAGGAGTGGTTCCAGCCAGAAACTTGTAGTCTATTGGCCATTTTGGGTCAATTCCTAGCTCTTTTCAGCCCCCTGTAATAAAGCCCGCTTTAAGGCTTTGTCGCTTGTATTCAACTCAGCACAGCTCCTCGTGGTGTCCTGCAGAGTTCTACAAGCAGCAGAGAGCAAAAGAGTGACTTTTTCCTGATTTAAGTATTTTTTCTGGCTTTTGATTATTTACTGCTTAGCGACTGCATTTTCGCCTGTTTATACAGCTCTGCATTCTATTTAAACTGTTTTTGTGTTGATTAACTGTTTTGCACTTTTAAAAAGTTATTTGTTGCTTAATTTTACCTGTAGGCTAACACACTCAAGTGCGCTAGCCGTTTAAAAGCATTTATAGCACTTACTGTCTGTTTTTCCTCTGTTTTCTGCAAAAAAAAAAAAAAAAAATCTTGTTTTCCCGACTTACTGAACTAGAATAGTCCAGTCTTCAGAGTTTGCTGATCTCTGGGCTTTGGCTTGGTTCCTGTGCTATTCCATATCCTTATTTGGATAAAGGGAAACTTCTTTGTTCACCAGTGGGAGTGGGGAGCACTGAGCAGCCTATTTGTCCCTAGAGCAGTGGTTCCAGCCAGAAACTTGTAGTCTAGTGGCCATTTTGGGTCAATTCCTAGCTCTTTTCAACCGCGTGCTATAAAGGCCGCTTTAGCTTTGTGATTTAGCAGAGTTGCCCATAGAGCACCATTGGGCAGCCCGGTTAAACAAGGTTAAACTATTTCTGGCTCCGTAAAGTCTGCTCTTCAATTTTTCCCTTAGAACTTCTCTACTTGCAATCTAAACAGTCTATTCTCTATCTCAAAAGCTCAGCACTTGCTCCTAAAGCATTTTTATATAGGTAAAGTACTTGTATACTAAACAAAGTACTACATTAGCCTAGAATCCCCTTGAGTACCCATTTCCCTATAGATCCCTTCTGACTCAGTTACACAGCAAACTTTTTCACTTTTTCTAGCATGTCAAGGGTCAGTTGCTAGCGTCCTCTCCTGTTCAGCTGGTGAATCTGGGCATCTTGAGGCAATGTTACAATTGCCTCATGTACACAGACAACCCACTCCTTCTCCCACAAAACACAAATACATGTGAGAGATGCAACTATATAGCCAAACTGGAGGCTGAGCTCTCTCAACTCAGGACTGGCAAGACCAGACAGGAGGAGAAGGAAACCACGCACACCACAAACCCAGTTTCACATAGAACTATCACAACTGCAAAACAAACACATAAACACACAAAGACATACTCGGAGGCACTGATCAAAAATCTACCAAAACTACAGAGGCCTCCAAAGCAGACACCCAAGCAACTGCCACCTCAAGACATAAGACATGCAACACATAGTTCTCAAAGTCAGTGTGCTAAACAGTCACAGCCCTTAAGGCCAAACACAATGCCAGACACACTTGTTATAGGTGACTCCATAGTCAGACACACTGACGTCCCACTCACCAGACTGAACAAGGAAAAGATCACAGTAAGCTGCCTGTCAGGCGCTAGAATCCACCACATAACACAAGCACTCAGGTCACTCCACAGCAAGTACAAGTATGACTCAGTCATTGTCCATGCCGGTGTGAACGACCTGAGACGCACCTCCCTGGACTACATGAAAAGAGACATAGAGGAGCTCTCAGATTATGTAGCCCAGGCCGGTATGACCCTGACCCTGAGCAGTATCCTACCCTCACCAAGAATGATTCCACAATACAGAGACAAAATGATCAGCTTTAATAATTGGCTTAATTACTGGTGTCATTCTAAGGAGATCCAATGTCTGTCTGCCTGGGATGACATGCTTGACAAGCCACGCTGCTTAAGGGACGGCTTGCACCTGTCACCCTGGGCTTCCGGATATTGGCAAAGGCTCTTGCCACCCCATAGTGCCTTTTTAGGCAAGGCTCAAATGATAAACCTACCACCCTAGAAAACAAAATGGAGAAAACTAAGGGTAATACTGCTCAATGCCAGAAGTCTAAACCTCAAGATGCACACCCTCGAAGCCCTCCTCAGTATGGAGAACATCGATGTCTGTGCTGTGACTGAAACCTGGTTTAAGGCTCCTGAGAGCACCCCAGCACTATCAGGTTATACCTCATATCATGCCCGCCCCAAAATCCGGACGAACCACAAAAGGAGGGGAGTATCCATATTCATAAAGGATACCCACACCTCCAGGTTAGTGGCAACGCAAAGCATCGGAGACCATCCAGGTGCAATTAACCATAGGTAAAACTGCCCTACAGTTTGTAACATGCTACAGACCACCTTCTCAAACTCAGGAAACCCACACAGCCTTCCTGAAGACACTGGAGAGTATGAATGTCTCTCCAAACACCATCATATTGGGTGACTTCAACTACCCAAACATAGACTGGGAACATTACTCAAGCCCCAACACCCTAGCCCAAAGGTTCCTTGAGTTCATAAACTCAAATGCTATGGAACAACTAGTCACCATTCCCACAAGAGGAGAAAATATACTAGACCTGATCATCACAAACATGGGGACAAAATGCTCCACACAGTATATCCTCATTGGTGAGATCAGACCATAAATTAATCTCACTGGAGATCCACATCCCGCCCCCACCCCAGCAAAAGACCACAGTGAAGAACTTCTCAAAAGCAAACTTCACACTTCTTAAGACTGGAGTGGTATCCTTCAAGGCCCCCGAGCCAGTGGAAACCACAACCCACACTGCTGAAACCCTTACAAATGCCTTCTACAAGCACCTCCAGGAATGTATGGATCAAGCAATCCCTAATAAAATCAAGACCCTTTCCACCAAAGGCAGGCGCCCGGTCTGGTGGACTCCAGCCATAAACAAACTCTACAACAAGAGGAGAAAGCTACTACATGACAGAGCAAAATCCCTAAATGGGAAGGCATCTCTGATCAATACTAGCAGAAAACTACGATCACTCATAAAACCATCCAAGGCCAACTTTGAGAGAAAAATCGCTAATGACACAAAAGACAATCATAAAGCCTTCTTTAGCTATGCTAGAAACCTGGGTGGAAACTCCCAGATATGCTCAGAATTAGTCCAAAATGATAAAAAAATCACTGTACCCACAGACATTGCCAATATACTGGCAGACAGGTTCAGTGCAAATTTCTCCCCTCCCTCCCCCCCAAAAGGAGAAATATCTATCCCACCAGAGTCTAGCCTCCCAAACATCTCAGATGCCCAGGTGAGAGCTGCTCTCTCTAAAGCAAAAAACACAGCATCAATGGGACCGAACAGTGTCCCCGGCTGTGTGCTACACAAACTCAATGAGGAACTAAACCCACACATAAGGCTGCTGTTTAATCTTAGCCTTACTACAGGATACGTACCCAAAGAATGGCGACGGCAACTGTGGTCCCACTCCACAAAGGCGGTGCTTCTACGGACCCTGAAATTACCGCCCATAAGCTTGACGAGCCTTGTCTGCAAAGCTATGGAGAGGATCATAATGGAACTCATAAATAAAGACATTGGGGACCTACAGACACTGGATCCTACCCAATTTGGCTTTGTCAAGGGCAGATCCTGCCTCTTGAACTTGGTCGACTTTTTTGAAACAGTCACTAAGGCCATTGATGAGGGTAAGGCAGTTCACATAGCCTACCTTGACCTAGCAAAAGCGTTTGACACAATACCCCACTCGGGCATCATAGAAAAGCTCACCAGCTTAGATGTAAACCCATATGTCACAAGATGGGTTGCAAACTGGCTCAAGGACAGAACACACAGGGTTAGAGTTGCTGGTGCCATGTCAGACTCTAAGCCGGTCATGAGCGGTGTGCCACAGGGCTCAGTCCTGGGCCCCTCTTGTTCGGCATTTATTTTCTGAAGTGCAGGCAAACATAGGGGATTGTGGCTGACAAAATTTGCAGATGACTGCAAACTGGGCACCATAATTGACACTCCATCAGACACAGACATCCTCCAGAAAGGTCTCATAGAAATGGATAACTGGTGCCAGAGCCATGGCCTTAAGCTAAATGCCAAAAATGTATAGTCATACCCTTTGGGAGAAACAAGGTATACCCTACTTACCACATAGGTGGTAATCCATTAAACACGGAAGAAGTTATCAGGGACCTGGGGACCCAAGTTGACAGTAACCTCTCTTTTGACACTCACATTGCCAAAGTGGTTAGGAAGACCTTCTACATTGCCCACCTGATCATGAAGGGATTCACATCCAGATCAGGAGAGGTCATTGTACCCCTGTACTCTTCACTTATCAGACCAATGATTGAGTACAACGCCCCATTCGAATGTACCTTACCCGACACCTGCAGCAGTTGGAAAGACCCCAAAAGTTCCTCACCAAAAGGATAAAGGGCTCAAACATATGTCATACGATGCCCGACTGAAGAAACTCCAGCTCTATTCAGTCGCATACCGTCTGCTCAGAGGTGATCTGTGC